>NC_056627.2:339946724-340106724 GCF_002870075.4 Lactuca sativa | reverse complement strand
AACAATAACGTTGTTGTTAAATTTGATATAGTAATTCGTATACTAAATTGATATAATATATTGATTATTTTGAATTATTATCTATTATAACGACATAATGTCAATCGTTTGAATAACTTTTATTCACGAGGTAAACATGAATAAAATTAAATATAATATATGATTTAATGTTCTTTATAATTATTGTTGTTGTTAGTTAATTTTTTTAAATTTATTAGTTTAATGTTTTAATTTCTATCATTATAATTATTTAAAACATCAAACATTGTTTTTTTGATTTTAAAGGTAACAATATATAATCATTTATATAGAGTTATATTTAACTATTGTTATTGTAAGTTATTTTAAGCTACTTATTTGAAAACTTTTAACGATTATAAAAATATATTTAGAAAATATTTTAGTTAAATTGAGATTACAATTTAGTTTTTGCATTTATCACTACAGTTTATCAATTTTAACTATTTACAAAATAGTCTTTGGATTTTAAGTGCAACTGAAATTTATATTTAAGTTGATATTGTAATGTTATGTTTAAATTAACAATTTAAGTATATGTCCAAACTGTTTAAAAATTGTAATTAAACTGATAATGGTTTACATACAACAACATATTAAATTTATTAAATTAAACATAATTTGTTAAAAGTTAAAGACATAACTTTATAAGTAGAAATACAAATATTATTTTAAAATTGAAATTTAGTATATTTATTATTACACTTTAGGTTCGATATTTATTTAACTTTACTAATCAACCTATAATCATTATTAGAAAAAAAAAACTACAACTAATCACTTTTAACTATTTATAAAATAATCTTTGGCTTGTTTAAGTTAAACTAAATTTTTCATTTAAGTTGACCATGTAATGCTATATTCAAATTTATAATTTAAATATTTTATACAAATTGTTCCAAAATTGTATCTTTAAAATGATAATGGTTTGCATCCAACAATATATTAAAACTAATAAATTAAGTATAATATGTTAAAAATAAAAAAAATAACTTTATAAGTAGAAGTAAATATATTATTTTAATATCGAAATTTAGTTTATATATGATTACACTTTAGATTTGATATTTATTTAACCTTATTAACCAACTTTTAATTATTATTAGAAATAAACTGAAAAGTCACGAGAGTTTCAAATGAATGTGGTGAAAGAAAAAATGCATGAGAGTTTCAAATGAATTTGGTGAAAGTAAAATGCTTCAATTAAACTGATAATGATTTACATACAACAACATATTAAATCTAATAAATTAAGCATAATTTGTTAAAAGTTAAAGGCATAATTTTATAAGTAGAAGTAAAAATATTATTTTAAAATTAAAATTTAGTATATTTATGATTGCACTTTAGGTTTGATATTTATTTAACTTTACTAACCAACCTATAATCATTATTAGAAAGAAACTACAATTAATCACTTTTACTATTTACAAAATAATTTGTGGTTTGTTTAAGTTAAACTAAAATTTATATTTTAGTTGACCATGTAATGCTATATTCAAATTTATAATTTAAATATTTTATACAAATTGTTCCAAAAATTGTATCTTTCAAATGATAATAACAATATATTAAAACTAATAAATTAATTATAATACGTTAAAAGTTAAAAAAACATAACTTTATAAGTAGAAGTAAAGATAGTATTTAAATATTGAAATTTAGTTTATGTATGATTACACTTTAGATTTGATATTTATTTAACCTTACTAACCAACTTTTAATTATTATTAGAAAGAAATGGAAAAGTCATGGAAGTTTCAAATGAATGTGGCGAAAGGAAAAAATGCTTCATTTATACTATAGTACTAGGCGAATACCCGCGCGTTGCGCAGAAGCATCTATATAGTTGAAATCTTTACAAATATATGTTTTTTTAAATATAACAACAATGTCGTTGTTAAATTTGATATAATAATTTGTATACAAAGTTGATATAGTATATTGATTATTTTGAATTATATTATAATATATACATCTATTAAAACTGTATAATCTCAATCTTTTGAATGACCTCTACTTATGGGTTACTTATGAATAAAATTAAATATAATATATGGTTTAATATTATTTAGAGTTGTTGTTATTGTTGATTCAGTTTTAAAATTTATCTGCTTAACGTTTTAATTTTCATCAGTGTATCATTTAAAACATCAAACAATTTTTTTTATTTTAAAGGTAACAATATAATCATTTATATAGAGTTATTATTAAATTTTGTTATTATAAGTTATTTTAAGCTATTTATTTCAAAACTTTTAACGATTATAAAAATATCTTTAGGAAATATTTTAGTGAATTGATATTACAATTTAGTTTTTGCATTTAGCACTACAATTTATCACTTTTCACTATTCACAAAATATTTTTTGAGTTTTTTTAAGTGGAACTGAAATTTATATTGAAGTTGACCCTGTATAGTTATATTTAAATTAACAATTGAAGTATTTTGTTCATACAGTTCAAAAGTTGTAGCTTTAAACTGATAATGATTTACATACAATAACATATTAAATCTAATAAATTAAGTATAATATGTTAAAAGTTGAAGACATAACTTTATAAGTAGAAGTAAAAATATTATTTTAATATTGAAATTTAGTTTATTTTTTATTACACTTTAGGTTTGATACTTATTTAACTTTATTAATCAATTTATAATCATTATTAGAAAGACACTACAATTTATCACTTTTAACTATTTACAAAATATTCTTTGGGTTGTTTAAGTTGAACTAAGTTTTATATTTAAGTTGATCCTGTAAGGTTATATTTAAATTAATAATTTAAGTATTTTATACAAATTGATCAAAAGTTGTAGCTTTAGAATGATAATGGTTTACATACAACATATTAGACTAAATAAATTAAGTATAATGTGTTAAAAGTTAAAAACAAACTTTATAAGTAGAAGAAAATATATTTTTTAATGTTGAAATTTAGTTTATATATGATTACACTTTATGTTTGATATTTATTTAACATTATTAACCAATTTATACTAATTATTAGAAAGAAATTGAAAAGTCATGGGAGTTTCAAATGAATGTGGTTCAAGAAAAAAATGCAAGCTTTATAAGTATACTATGCGAATGCCCGCGCGTTGCGCAGAAACACCTATATGTTTGAAGTCTTTACAAATATATGATTTTTTAAATATAACAATAACGTTGTTATTAAATTTGATATAATAATTTGTATATATCAAATTAATATAATATATTGATTATTTTCAATTATATGATAATATATACATTTATTATAACTTCATAATCTCAATCGTTTAAATGACTTCTACCCGCAAGTTACACATGAATAAAATTAAATATAATATATGATTTGATGTTATATATAGCTTTTTTATTGTTAATTAATTTTTTAAAATTTATTTGTATAATGTTTTAATTTCTATCATTATCATTATTTAAAACATCAAACATTGTTTTTTATTTTAAAGCTAACAATATAATCATTTATAAAAAGTTGTTTTTAACTATTGTTATTGTAAGTTATTTTAAGCTACTTATTTATAAACTTTTAACAATTATAAAAATATATTTAAAAAATATTTTAGTTAAATTGAAATTACAATTTAGTGTTTGCTTTTATCACTACAGTTTATCACTTTCAACTATTTACAAAATATTTCTTTAGTTTTTTTAAATGAAACTGAAATTTATATTTTAGTTGACATTGTAATGCGCAGAAACACCTATATAGTTGAAGTTTTTACAAATATATATTTTTTAAAATATAACAATAACGTTGTTGTTAAATTTGATATAATAATTCGTATATTAATTTGATATAATATATTGATTATTTTTAATTATATGATATGATATAAATCTATTATAACGTCATAATCTCAATCATTTGAATGACTTTTACTCGCGAGTTACACATCAATAAAATTAAATATTATATATGGTTTAATATTTTTATAGTTGTTATTTTTAACTAATTTTTTAAATTTTATTTGCTTAATGTTTTAATTTATATCATTATAATTATTTAAAACATCAAACATTGTCATTTTGATTTTAAAGGTAACAATATAAGCTTTTATATAGAGTTATTTTTAACTATTGTTATTATAAGTTATTTTAAGCTACTTATTTGAAATTTTTTAACGATTATATAAATATATCTAGGAAATATTTTAGTTAAACTATATTACAATTTAGTTTTTGCATTTATCAAGTAATTTATCACTGTTAAGTATTACAAAATATTATTTGGTTTTTTTAGTGGAACTGAAATTTACATTTAAGTTGACACTGTAATGTTATATTTAAATTAACAATTTAAGTATTTTGTCAAAACTGTTCAAAAATTGTAACTTTAAACTGATAATGGTTTACATGCAACAACATTTTAAATCTAATAAATTAAGTATAATATGTTAAAATTTAAAGATATAACTTTATAAATAGAAGTAAAGATATTATTTTAAAATTGAAATTTAGTCTATTTATGATTACACTTTAGGTTTGATATTTATTTAACCTTATTAACCAACTTACAATCATTATTAGAAAGACGCTACAATTTATCACTTTTAACTATTTATAAAATAATCTTTGGGTTGTTTAAGTTAAATAAAATTTATATTTAAGTTGAGCCTATGATGTTATATTTTAATTAATAATTTAAGTATTTTAGAAAAATTATTCAAAAATTATACCTTTAATATGATAATGGTTTACACCCAACAATATATTAAAACTAATAAATTAAGTATAATATGTTAAAAGTTAAAAAACATAATTTTATAAGTAAAATTAAAAATATTATTTTAATATTGAAGTTTAGTTTATATATGAATACACTTTAGATTTGATATTTATTTAACCTAATTACCAAATTATAATTATTATTATAAGGAAATTAAAAAGTCATGAGAGTTTCAAATGAATGTGGTGAAAGGAAAAAAGAATGGGGGTTTCAAATGCATGAGACTCAAGAAAAAATGTTAGCTTTATAAGTATGTATTATAATGATGATATGATTCATATACTTATCAAACTAAATGTGTTTAGGGGTAAAATAGTCTATCCATTAATTATGGAGTGGAAGAATCAAAATAAATCTTGGAAAAATCAGTTTCCTGAGATTAAAGTTTAAGTATTTTAAGCTATATAAGATATAAATGACTTTTCAGTTTTAATGATTAAATTGTCCTAAAAATATACTTCTTACGACAAAACAACAATGTTATCTTAAGTTATATAAGATGTAAATGATTTTTGTATGATTGTACTAATGATATTTATTAAAAAAAAGTCACAAAAAAATCCAAAAAATATGTATAAATTATAATTATTGTGTTTTTTTAATAAAAAAAAAATTATTTTGAGCTTTTTAAAAATAAATATAAATTTTCTTCAAATTTTTTTAATAAATACAAAAAAAAACTTTCAAAAAAGTCCTTAAATTTTAATACTATTAACAAAAAAAGTCTTTCATATATATATATATATATATATATATATATATATATATATATATATATATATATATATATATATATATATATGCAATTTAATCGTTAAAATCAACACTAAGCGGTTACAATTGTTATCTGAAAAGTGTTTATCAGTTTGAATGGTTAAATTGCAAAAAATAATAATAATAATAATAATAACAAATAAATAAACATAGATAATTTTTTAGTCAATAGTGCCAAAATATATGTTTTTTTTTGGTAGATTTCCTATAAAGGTTATATCTAAACTTTGTCATTTTCTATAAGGAATTACGGAAAATTTAGTAATTTAACCCTTATGAATGACTTTTTTTTTTTTTTTTTTTTTTTTTTTTTTTTTTTGTAAAAGTAACCTCATTATATGTAACACATTGTTTTGAGAGGTCTTTAGAATTTTGGAGAACGATTGTGGAATATGGTTTCAGAATACATTTGACTTCTTTTTGCGTATAACATGTGGTTTTTCGTTTAGTTTTGGTTATATATATATATATATACATATATATATATATATATATATATATATATATACATATATATATATATATATATATATATATATATATATATATATAAGTCTCGCTTTCATAAGATGTATAACTTTTGGTTTATAATAAAATGCAATCAAATCAACAAACAACTGATAAATACATAAACTAAATAACAGTTGTGTGCGTATGTCATATTACAGATACAATGTTCACATTATTTTTGCCTTTGTACCCTAAAAAATTCCGCTAGTCGTTTTCTGTAACCCATAGCTCATGGACCGATGGTTTTATCCGCTATGGAAATTGATTTACCGGTGATCAACGCCTCCATAAACAAACACAAAAAACACCTCACAGTCCTAGGGTTGTGCATGGGCCGGTTTGAGTCGGTTTTGGACCCAAACCCAACCCAACCATAAGTGGTCGGTTTCTGGTTTTCAGAACCCAATAGGATCGGTTTCTGGTTAGTTCGGTTTCTCGGGTTCTGAGCTCGGTTTGGGCAGTTTTCGGTTTCCGGTCAGTTCGGTTTCTCGGGTTCTGACGGCACAACTGTTCGCCGAGCATCATCCTCTCTACGCTCTAGCAGTAATGAGATCCACATCATGATGCGCTGCCAATTTTTTTTCTAGTAGAGTAACGTTTTTTTTTTTTTTTGTGAATATCTGCGCAACCACTTTTGTCCGTGCCGCGCAGACATATGATCTCGCAGAGTGTTTGTTTTTTGGAAGTGAGCAGATCAAGAAATGTCTGCGCGAGGTCTTCCCGGCACAGACATGAACCATTGTCTTTAAAGGTCTTCAGACCCCATTTTAACCTAAACAAAAAAACATGGGCCACCGTGTAGTTTTTTTCCCTGAAAATACAATTTTATTGTTTATGATATGAAATTAAGTTTGAAAAATCAATTTATTTCAACAGCTGCAGACGTTAAAAACAAACAGTCTTCTTATTACAGATTGCAAACATTTAATCTACCTCTTCTGCCACAGAGGCTTGCATATGTGGTCTGCAGACTGCAAACATTTTGGCTTGAAAAAAAAAACAAACAACACCTACGTATTGTTATTAGAAGTGTAGTATGTAATAAGCAAATACTTATATTTATTAAATCACATGATAACCATCCTCCATGACTATCTGCATATGACGGTGTCCAAAAGTCAAGCGTAGCAAAACCGGTCAAATGATTGTGACCAAACAACATCGAATAATCGCGTTATTTATATACATTGTGTACTATAGGATCTAAAAGATTCTCCAACGGTGCTAGTTGTTGCCGTGTAACACCTTTCATCTTCATTTGTATCCATCGTGACTTATATCATATGGAAATAACTTTTTGGCATTTAGAACGCCTAAAAGGTGATGGCGACGATGTTTGTATTCATTCCGCAAAATATATTTTACATCTGACGAGTGAATAACCTGATACGGCTGCTCAGGGTCGTCATTCAACGTCTGTTCAGGGCCATCATTCAACGGTTGTTTGAGGGTGCTTAAGACATACTCATGCTCCTATAACCACTGTCATTGAAATATCACTACACGACTAATAATGTATACTTGTAAACGATGTAAAAACATAACGACCATAAAAACGATGAGATAATTAATAATGTACCTCCATCCCCTTCGAGGTACCAACATCATCTTCAGGAGTCTTATTAGTAAGTTTTAGAACCATAACTAAAGTAGTTTCATGCTCCGGTAAACGCCCATCCTAATACCTCAACTATTCGCGACATTCACATACCTCATTTTTTGATAGAAGGACCTCGTTTTGCAAGTCACTAATAATTCGATCATTGTCAATTGATGGGTAAGCGACCGATGGTGGTGGTGGTGGCGGGTGAGATGGATCATCTATATATGCCTTTTTTTTCTTGAGGCTGATGGGTAGGAGAGTTTGTGGGTGATGGTGTTAAGGAAGGTGCATTGTGAATTTCAGTGTCAGAAAACTCAGGGTCATCAATCCACGGCCGAGCTAACTTGCAACGACCCAAAAATTATAAGGTAAAAATATCATTTTTAATTTAACCAGAAACACCAATTTCCCGTTCAAAAACATTCAAAAGCATATCAAAATAAAAACCAGTTATCATAGTACAATCCAAAAATCAATAAGTTGCGGAAACATGGGTGGACACGATGCGATCAAGTCCGACCCTTCCATTTAGAACTAGAAGTACATGAAATCATAACCATAAAACCATAAGCACAAAGCTTAGTGAGTTCCCCAAAATATCCCAAACCACACGTATCATGCATGCACATATACCTCAGGCCCCGCCCAACATCGGTTCCTTACCGATACATTCACCATACCCCGCCTGGCATTGGGCCCTACCCGTCTTACATACAAGCTAAGACATCACGTGCAAGAGTCATAGAGACAACTAGCACCCTACATAACATACAATGGCCTTGCATGACAACCATCAAGCCTCGCCTCGCATCGGCCCCCGCGCTGGAACAGATATGTCAGTAACATGCGATTCCTGACATCGGGCCCCACCTGATATGCATACAAATACATACAAAACATGCGAGATTCACAAAGACAACCAACATAATATAACATAATTTCATGGGTCGACATTGGTGCCTTCGACCCGTAAGTGCAGTGACAATTAGTATACTAACACACTCATCAGCCCCCGCCTGGCATCGGGCCCCACCCGGTATACATACAATACACACCACACACACAATAGTTACAAAAACAACTAACAAATCATATCCCAGTGGGCCGACATTGGCGCCTTCTAGTGAAGAGACTCACCTTAATCAGAAGGTAGCAAGTCTCTCACCCAAGTTTGCTGCACAACGACTCCTCACGCTGAACACAATTAATAGCAACCCTATTTACTTTCCAAGGTTAATCCCACTATCATAAGGCCTAATATTGGCCCACGCCCAAAATACGCCCACTGGTGGCCCATACCCAACTAGAGAACCCTAAGGCCCAACATACACCCAAAAGTTCCAAAATTGCCTAAAGTCAACGGTCAAATCTCCAATAGTTGACCCTCACGTCGTGACCAACTCATGGTCACCTCGTGAGTATTAACTCGACTCGGTCCCAACTTAGCGGTTCAACTGAGTCAATCAACTCGTCCCGTCTCGATTCAAATCATCTTCACGTCGTGGCCACCCCTGGTCACATCGTGACCTAATCAGGACAGAACAGTCCGGATGACATGCATTCTCATGACGTGACAAGCTCAATCCTCACGTCGTGAGCGATGTCTTGGCCAACTTTGAGCATTAAGCTCTTATTCCTTTCAGCCACCATTTAGGACTTCACCAAAGGACAATAAAGATCGTAGCTTTTTAGTCATACATATCCAATGTATGACTCAAACACTCACCAGGTCAAACCAGGGAAAAATAAGATCAATACTCATGCTTGGAGTCTAAAACTATTCCAAATCTCAAATCCAAAGCTAATAGTATAGAAGATGTCTCGATGATCCATAAAGTTACCAAATTTATGTATCCCATGCATGTTATCCCACTTAACCATGTAAAAAGGAGCTTAAAAATAAATTTAGCATGCAAGAGGTAAAAAGCCCATAGCTTTATGATTTACAAAGGTCCAAAAGCGCTGCAAGAAGGTGAGGTAGAAGCTGGATTGCCAAGAGAATGCTCCACAAAAGTCTTATTCTAATTTAATGAGCAAAAAACCACAAAATAAGTGCTTCAATGTCAACAACAATGGCTAAGGACCTCGAGCAGGTCAAGATTAGGGTTTTCAGAAGGTAAGAGAGTGAGGGAGGCTAAGGATGGACAACCTTAATCCTCTCATTCCATTAAACACGTGAAATATCATGGTTTTGGTCGTCAGACCGTTCTCACGTCGTGACCCTTTTCCAAAAATCTTTAATTCAAGAAATTAAGTACCTCCATGATCCGGGTGTTACATAACTATCCACCATTCAACACACATTTCATCTTCTATCAACTCAACTTATGTACGAGTCTATTATCTTGGTAACATAAATTATAGATTTACAAATAAACATAAATTATAAATAAACATATATTTTAATAATAAAGTAACCATAGGTCGTCGATTTGTAAAAATTGGTTGCTCTGAGTGTTATGTGTAGGCCTCAAATTTGACAATGCAACGACCTGAGAGATCACATTCTATTGTCGGGCACTCGGTACCAAACAAACTCTTCAGTAGAAAAGTCTCAAGAATCTATATCTGGATGTTAGCAAAGGATGTTTTCAACATATAGTTGCAACATTTTTTGTCGGGTACCAAACAAGTTGCCCAAGAGATCACATTCTATTGTCGGGTACCATAATGACCATCTATATAATATAATCAACTTAAAATATTGCCATTTGCACAATGTAATAATTCATAAATATCTCTTTTTCAACCTTATCAACATCATAACGAAGTTTTCAACATATAATTGCAACCTTTTTTAAAGACGTGTTTATCGAACATTATATTTTGTCTCTATTTAAAAAAATGAAGAAAACAAATCACCTCACAATAAAACATAAAAAAAAAGTATGATAAATAAGAACTATATAATGATCCGTTATACATGTTTTCTTATTATTTCGAAAATACGTCGCAACTCTCTTTAGCGGGAGAATTGAAATATTATTGGAATTTCAAATTGTGCTCATCTCACGCGGATCGTGATTCAACAAATAAGAACCGTTGATTAAGACTTCATCCAACGGTTGAAACAATTCAATCGATCCATAGCCCCCGCCACCCACCTCTACATAATCAAACCATGTCGATGTTTGCTCATCACCGAAATCCAAAGCCTCAATCGTTCGTTGACTCTTTCGTCGACGTTAATCAGAATTCAAAAGATGGAGGGAGCTGGAAAAGCTAAGAAAGGTGCCGGAGGAAGGAAGGGCGGTGGCCCAAGGAAGAAGGCGGTTACCCGCTCTGTCAAGGCCGGACTGCAGTTTCCCGTCGGTAGAATTGGGCGTTTTCTGAAGAAAGGACGTTATGCGCAGCGTGTTGGAAGCGGAGCTCCAGTTTACCTCGCCGCTGTGCTTGAATACCTTGCTGCTGAAGTAAGTTTTATTTTCTCATCTCATTGTATTAAGCTCAATATGGATGTCATGAATCGATGTTTTCTGGATTGATTTTGAATTAAACAAAGAAAATGGAGTTTAGATCTGATTTCTGAAGCGTGTTTTTTGTTTGATATTGTTTCTGATTCACGGATTATTTTTCTAATCTGCTTGATTTTTGTTGATTGCAGGTGTTAGAGTTAGCTGGAAATGCGGCCAGGGACAACAAGAAAACCAGAATCATCCCAAGACATCTTCTGTTAGCCATTAGAAACGATGAAGAGCTTGGAAAATTACTGGGTGGAGTTACGATTGCTCATGGTGGTGTTCTTCCAAACATCAATCCTATTTTGTTGCCGAAGAAGACTGCTGCTAAGGAGCCATCAACTCCTTCTAAAGCTGCTAAATCTCCAAAGAAAGCTAAGAAGGCTGAATAGGTTAAGCTGTTTAGAATTTATCCTTTTGTGAAAAATATAGGGATGGGGAGATTTGTATTCGATGATGTATTTTACCAGAATGCATAATGTTAAACGCTTGCTTCTTACGATCTACTGTTTAGGCTTTATGACTTCTATCTTAGAATGAATCTTTCAATAATTCATGGAGATTTTGATTTCTCATTTAATTGTTTTTAAGTTTATAATATCCTTTCCTGCAATATGTCTAGCAAAATGAACCAACAAAGAGTTTCACCTTAGAAATGTATCTATGCAAACAGTTAAAACCCCCTCTTGCCATCTCCCTCAGTAATGAATCAAATTTGCAGGTTTACTGAATCAGGCTTGTTTTTAATTTAAGAACCCTAAATCCTTTGCTTTCAATCGGGTTAGTATTGAATCAGATTTTCTATCTCTTGATTCCTGCTTCTTAATTTACCCTGATTATTCTTTTCTAATTTGCAGGTGGGGTTTCCGATGGAGGATGGTGGGAGTGTTAATAGTAAATGTGCCTGTTTCAATAGTGATTTGAATATATGTTGTTTCAGTAAATAAGGTGGTGATTGTAGTTATTTTTAATGAAACATGTTAACTTTGAACGGAGGTGGGTTGGGTGAAGTGAGGGGTGGCGGTGATGGTACATTTTCCGGTGGTGACGTAGGTTACAGGTGGTGGTGGTGATCATGTCTTATTCAACAAAATAGAAAAATAATTAAAATAATTTTTAATAACTAAAAGTAAACAGGGCAATTAATTAAAATAATTTTTAATAATTAAGAATATGTTCAAAATAAATGAAAAAGAAAAGGGAAAGGGCGTTATAGTATTTTTATATATCAAAAGGGATGAGAAATGTAAATTTAAACTTACAAGGGATGAACCGTGCAACTTTTAACGACATGAGGGACGGTCCGAGTTAATTTTTAAAAATAGGGACTAAACGTGTATTTTGACACCTGCACGAGGGACGATTATTTACTCTTTTGTTTATGTAATCCTAGGCCCTTTATTTAGGTGTAGTGTTATACTTCAAACATAAGAAGTATCATTTTTGTTGCCTAATGATATCATTTATGAAATTATTTAAAAGAGTAATGTAAGACAGGTTCCAAAAAAACATAATAAATCAATATAAATCAAAATCCTGCTATTTTCATCACATACACACACACATATACACACACACACACACACACACACACATATATATATATATATATATATATATATATATATATATATATATATATATATATATATATATATATATATTAGCCGTTTATTTAGGTGTAGTGTTATACTTCAAACATAAGAATCATCATTTTTAATGTTATATTTCTTGAAGTTCGTTACTTCGTACCGGGAGGATTGACTTGCGTGGGTTAACCCCTCCAAAGTTTAGAATGGTAATACTCGGTTGGGATAGTTAAGTCGTGTATTGGTTTCTCCATCAGCGGGTAGTGGTTAGTGTTCTAAGTGGGGGAGAACTGACTATCTATGGAGGGGCACCAAGACGGGTTTAGGATTTTGCTCAACAGATCTAGGGCGACCCGAATAGACTGAGGGCCCTGCGAGGCGGACCAGTCAGACCGAAGGCTCAGAGAACGGTCTAGACACGCTGTAGGCCCAGTCAGGGCGGACCAGACATGCTGAAGGTTAGGAGAGTGGGCCAGATAGGCTGAAGGCCCAGTGAGGGCGGTCCAGTTATGCTGAAAACTTTGTATGTATTATGTTAGATCTGTGAGCAAGTGTTAAGCGTGTTACTATGTTTAAACAATCAGGATGTTCGTTTCCTGGTATTGAGCATGTCGTTGGGTGATAATAGTCTGGCGAATCACATATTATGCACTGGTTGGTTACCTTTTATAGAATGCCCCTAGAGACTGTCGGTGGTTATATAGAAAAGCCTGGAAATTTGTGGACAACAACTTATTTTACGAGGGGATAGTGTAGGGTGAGGTTTCAGTACTGTGGTGCTTGTTTAATGACTTGAAGGACAATTATTAGGCCTTCTTGGGCAATGAAGGAGGTGGGTATCTTCAGGACGGAGTGTTGGGCAACTGAAGTGACAACAACAGCGTCAATCGGTTATCGGGAGCATTCTAGTCATGAGCTGAGGGCCGGAGAGAGCATACTAGACTTAAGCTGTGGGATCAGAGGCAATCCAGACCTATATTGAGGACCATGTAAGAGTATTCCAGTTATAGGCCGTGGGCATAGAGATTGTGATGGTTATGTCCCCTTTTGGAGCGTGTTAGGAATGGATGTATTGTTGAGGTTCGGGTGAGCTGTACTCGGTTGTGTTGAATCGGAGGATTTTGGAGGAGATGCAAGGATAAATCCTTGGATCTCAAGTTATGGGTTTAGACCCAGGTTATGTATTCAGTGGTATTCCAATGTAGGGTATTTCATCCTAGGGATGATTGGACCCTATGATTGATTGGACCTGACGTGTTTGGTATTCCAACCCGAGGGTTGGTTGGGCCAAACATGTGCGTGATACTGTTGGATTAGTGTCTAAGTCCATAACTATAATTGGTATGTACTTGACCCGAGAGTAGCATGGTCCATTTGGGTTGCATATCACCAGGACAATTTGATAGAATGAGCTTTTGAGAAGAGGTTATTTATGATTTGTTAATATATTATAAGTTCTAATATATTAATATGAAATCATATTATTTAATTAGTATTGATCAAGAATTAATTTTGTGATCAAAAGAGACTAATTAAATAAATGGGGGTTGATTTGGTAAATCATTGATTCTTATAATGTGGGCCAATGGTTATTTAGGATGGGCTAAACCAATATGGTAGTCCATGGAGGTTTAACCCATGGATCCTAAATAATATGAAAGGTCATAGGTATTAGGGTTTCCTAATATTGCCTCACTATATATGAAAACCCTTAGCATCCAAAATCACCACCCTAATGTTCTATGAGTTCATATGAGATGATTTTGTGTGCAAGATATTCTGTCAATAGTCATCCTTTGTCTAAGGTGTGTTGTGATTCCATTTGAGGCATTCACACTATTGGTGCTAAGTTCTTAAAGGACTAAGGTTTCCAGCTACAACAAAAGGTATGCCATCTAACTAGAATCTTGTAGTAAAGGTACTGCATTGTATGCTAGTTAGGATGATGCATTGGAAAATCAAAGTTTGCATGTATATTAGAGAAAACTTAGATCCAAAGCATCTAGGGTTGCATGTATACCATAGGAGTGTTAGAATGCTCAAAACCCAACAGTGGTATAAGAGTCTAGGGTTGTTTTCCTATATACTTGATGCTACTTTTTTTCGATGCTTAAAAAAATCGATTTTTTGTTGTCTGGACAGTGGACTCGCTGAGTCCACTGGGGAATTCGATGAGTCCACCCTATAAACTGACCAACTCGCCAAGTCAGTTCATGCACTCAACGAGTTGGTGCTCTTGGATGCCGATTTTCTAGTTTTAAGGCTGTAATTGGACTATGATCATTACCCTAAGTTGTTTTTGAACTTATAAACCCGTTTTTGATGTGGTAATGATAACATTTATCCAATTTAAAAGATAATTGTCAAAGTTTCATGTTTTGTAGCAGTTTATATGGTTAGACTAATTACATGAAATTTGTTTGATATGAATTGTCTTGTTCTTATGAGTTTAATTTACATCATAGAAAAATTGTTTGATTTTTTTGTTAGAATTTTTGATCTAAATGGTTTTGATGAATTCCATAACTTGTCCTAAAGTTATGGAAAATGAAAAGTTTTTCTTTTAAAGAGATCATTAAAATCATAGGTTACGAAGTTGAAGAGTCTTTTTCCCATAAATGGTTTTATGAACTCCATAACTTGTCCTCAAGTTATGGATTTTCAAGAATCATTTCATTAAAACCTATATTAAACTCATAATTTATGAATTTGAAAAGTTTTTACAAGTTTCAAAACTTGCCCTCAAGTTTTGGAATTTGTAAGGTTTCACCTTTTGAATACTTTAGTTCCAAACCCTATATTTTAAAAGTGTAAAATTCAACCTTTATACTATTATAATATTATAGGTTTAATATATATATATATATATATATATATATATATATATATATATATATATATATATATATATATATGTATGTATAAGAGTAAAGTCGGTCTTACCGTTAGTAGGCCTCATTAATGAAGTTGGTCTATAAGGGGGGGGGGGTATAAGGTTACTGCCTATAAAATGACAATTTAATGGGTGTCCACTCTCACCTACCGCTTCCTTGAATGGTGGAGGGTTGTTAGCCGAACGGGTTTGACAGGACATTTAAATTCTCATTAAAAGTATAATGAAATACTAAGTAAGTGAACACTTATAAATTCCCAATCTTAGTTACTTAGGAAAATGTGAATTTGGTGCTAACCCATGAAAATGCACTTTGCACCTTCTTAAGTCGTTAGTGGAGCGTGTGTGGTTAACCGACATACTAATCTGGGACTGACAGTGCGTGACAAAGGGTAGCTTAATGTTTATCATAAGGTCAATGGAGTGCGTGTGTTTAACCGACACATTGATTAAGGTGATAACTGACATTGAGAGTACCAAGTACATTTGTATGGTTATTCACACATTGTTTGTGATCCTCGGCATCCCAGTCACAAACTTGAAGGGTATAATCAAGATTTAAACATGTCATTGAATTGTTCAATGAATCTCAAAGGATCCAGGAGTTTCAATTGACTTAAAACCTAAAAATTCTTTTTTCGTTTTTCGTAGTGGAAATTGGTAAATCGTCATTTACCTACCTTCAAATATTTTGCAGTTTGAATTACGACATCCCTCTTCCAAATTGTAAAATACTATGTTGGGTCCTAGCCTTAATATTTCAAGTTGGGTGTTATATTAAGAGCTAAAATCAACTAAACTTGAATTTCTCTTGTTTGTAGATGTCTAGTTCAGACAACTGTGGTCTTCCCAAATCTTTTGGAAAAAGCTTTCCTCATGAAGATGATTTTCCACAAGGCGATCAAGGTAAAAGATTAATTACTTCTCCGTGTTGTAGTGGAACTTCACTTCCTCCACCTCCTCCAATAATTCTCCATAACCCACAATTCTAGGTCACTCAAAGCCCTATTGACAGAAACGAAAGTCTGTATATGCTCACGTCTTAGAGATGAAGCTACATACTGACAAGCTGGGAGAGTTGGGTGAAGAAGTCTCAAGGAAGTTGGCTGTTGATTTGGTTCTTCAGTTACTTCCTAAGTCATATAGCGGGTTCTTTAAGGACTACTATATGGGAGATCACGACATGACCCTTATTGATCTAACGTATTTGCTTGTTGCTACTGAATCATCAATGATTTAGCGCACTGGTAAAGCAAATTTGATTGGAAGATCTACTTCCCACACTTCCATGGACATTGAAAATGGTAACATTGAAAGCCCAGAATAGCTTTCTCTTCCTAATGGAAAGGGATCGGCCATAGTCAACCCGGTTGACCAAATGGTAAAGAGAAGGGCTAAGTCTGAGATTGTTCCATGTGCCATTCCCAAAGAGTTCATATGTTTTTGTTGCCAACGGAAGGGGCATTGGTTGCAAAGCTGCCATATTTACCTGAAAAACCGCAAGGATGGTAAAGTCAAATCTTGACTCTACTTCAGGTAAGTCTACCGTCTAACTCTATTAAGTTCCTATTTGGAGATTCTTAATACATGATGTGACTAGGTTGCATCTTGATGTTTTGTAGAATCGAAGAAAAGAGAGGAAGCTTAAGAGTAAGAGCATGCTGAATCTGATCGCGAAGAGATGGATTTCGATCGTATAATTCAATGATCAGATTCTTGAGCTGTTGCTTAAGAGTTATGATAGATCGCTTAGAAATATTTAGAAACATAGTTTTCATTTGTAATTGCATTGTAAGGATTTTTTTTCGTATTTTATAAATAAATAAAATTTTGTTTTATTTTATATCTCCTTACAATGACATATGTGAAAATTGATGTTTGTGTATATTCTAGCAATGTTCAATATGGATTTGATTCTTTCGTTTGTGGTAGTGTCAAAATTTACCAAATAAGGAAACATTTTCATCACCCAAGAGGACTGTCTTCCTATCTTTGTGTACACCTTGCCTCACATCCAACAACCTGTTTGATTTCGTTAACCACTATCAAATCCAGAATGAATATATACCATTTCGATTTGATTACTAAAAAATCATAGATAGAAACATAAATCGGATACACACAATATAAACCTAAAACCCAAATAAGAGTGATTCAAATCAAAGTTCCCGTTAGAATAATCAAAATGGAAAACTAGTTGCAGATTCATAAAAATTCAAATACTTTGAGAAGAAGAAAAACGCAATGGGAATAATCTTTAGTAGTGAATCTCAATTTCAAGTTGTTGGTGACAAACATGATGCAAGAGATGCATTGATGGAGAAGAACATGGATAGAAATTGGAGAGATCACCGGCTCTTGAGGAGGAAGAACATGGATAGAAATTGGAGAGATCATCGGATCTTGATATTATCTTCATCAGAGAGAGAAAGAGGAAGAAAGCAATCCCTATTTTGGAGGGAAAATGGTTATGGACGGTAACAAAGGCGTATTTGTAGTTCCTTTTTGTTACGATGACATGATGCCTGATAGTCTAGAGTTTTCCTTATATGAAATTGACATCATTACTGTAGTTGCTTAGTGTATGCATCACGGTTGTACATAATTAAGATCTTATAGCCTGAGAATGCTTGGTTTGAACTTATGTACTATTCTTGTCTGATTGGGGGTTTAGGGTAGGATCAAACATTTGAAAGTCTATAGGATCCGACGTTATGTATGATTAGCAACACTAGTGCTATAGGCTTGGTGGAAGTTTCATGGATGGGCGGGTAGTGAGAGGCCCGGAGGCCAGTTATGATATATTTAGCATTCCTCTAGGAGCGAGGATTGACCGACCACCATGTATGTGTATATTTTTAGGGTGTTGTGGTGAAACGTGAGACAAATATGGGTAGGTGTGGAAGGTAGTATGGGCTCGTACTACTGAAAGCATAGGACCCATACACGTAGCAAGGAAGTCACAACCCCTAGTGTTTAGTTGGGAGTTGGATCCCTGTTATTTATGCGAGTTATCTGATATCTTCCTGGTACATTTTTAGTATGGAGGTTACATGACGATTCGTGACTGGATCCGGGTCAGGATTAGGAGAGCGCAGACAGGAGGCGCCGGCAGCGCCCAAGACTATCGGCCAGATGAGGCCAGACGAGATGGATGACAGGATCCAAGAGATCCTGCATGATGAGGTTGTTGCTATGTTCTGGGCTCAACTACCGGAGATGTTTGGGTCTATCAAGACCGCTATGGTGGAGTATTTCGATGATCGCTATACAACCTTCACCGAGGTGGCTGCCGTAACAGCCATACCAGTTGTATCAGCGACAGGGTTAAGAGTCGGTCGAGCTTTTCAGTACAGGGACTTCGATAACATGAAGCCCCCGACATTTGATGGTACTCAGTACCCGATCGTAGCCATGAGGTGGCTATCTGATGTGGAGGGATGATTCTTCACATGTTCATGCCCTGCTGACCAGAAGGTTAGGTGTGCTCTGAACCTGCTAAGGTCTGGAGCAAAGGATTGGTGGAGGTTGATTACTGGGTCATATTCGGATGAGCAGCGCGCTGCGGTTACTTGGGATCGATTTCGGGATATGTTAATGAAGGTGCATGTCGAGGAACCTTTTGCACCCACCAATGTGATTGAGATTATTACATAATTTTTCATTTTTAGATCATTACTCAAACAACTACTTATTCATGATTGTGAGATTTAACTTTGGATGATGTTTTGGGGGGTTTTCTAACCTTAGTCTTATTGAGTCCAATTTTTCTTAGTTATTTGGTGTATTGAGATGTTTCTAGTACTTTATTAATAATATATATCATCAATAAGTTGCTATTCAACTTATTAATGATTTAACTCCTCATCAACAATGAAAATATGTAATTCGTCCCTTTTGTTTGGGGTACAAGAATTCAAAAGTGGGATAATCCAAGAATTAACCTATTTAAATTACATGCCTAATTCAAATTGTGAAACAACAAAAATTTGTTAATGTGTTCATGAGAGATAGTTCCAATTTTTATGAACATCTTTTGAGAGTATGTTCTCCGCAAGTAAGTTCATAAGTTTACATTTGTAAATCAGCACAACTTATATGTAGTATTGTTTATATTAATTATTTATATTGTTTAACTTCATTTTTTCTTCTTATATGTAGTATTGCTGATATGGATTTAAATGTTGAGTCTTCCATTAGTACTACAGAACTTAACACCGATACTGTTGTGGCCAAGACAAATGATTAATACCTCTGTTTTTCAATCAAGAACATTGATGATATTCCATATTACAATGAGGTATACTTAACAATATTAATATTTTTTCCATTAATTTTATAAATTTACGGCACATAACACAATGAATATATATATATATATATATATATATATATATATATATGAATTTTTTTTTATATATTTTTAAAAAAATTTATGAATTAGGAAATTGGTTTGTCCATCATTGCTACTGTCATCGATTTTGATTTAGATGAATGTTGGTATTCTTTTTATTGTCGTGACCATTAAAAAAATTAAGTAACTGAAGATGATACTAATGCTAAACCATTTACTTGTAATGGTTGTGGTGGAGTTTCTGATTTTTACAGCAAGTAAGTTCATAAGTTTACATTTGTAAAGTTCTTGTGCCATTAATCTATATTTGAATGTTTCCAGTTTTATTTCATTGTAAATTTAAGTGTCATTTTATAATTTTTAGGGTGAGGGTTGTATGTCGTGTTCAACATGAAACCGAGTCTGCTTCTTTTGTATTGTTTGACCGTCATGTTAAAAATGTTATTCACCGTGGTAATCAGTGGCCGATGGAAAAGATATCAAAGGTAGCATTAATTTTTTTAATCGTCAACTCATCTCTTGTTTTTTTATGATATTAATTTTGTTTAATATATATAGTGAAGAATTGAATAAATTCATTTATTACCCTACCTGGTGCCTACTGAAGTAGCCAAGATAAAGAAGTTTACTAACCGATTGCCATCAGACTTTGATCCAATAGTCAAAATGACAAGCACTTTGAAGGCAGCCGTTAGAGCAACTAAGAATGTTGAGACCCAGTTGAGGGAAAAGGGTCTCGAAAGAGCTGAGGTAGGAGAGAAAAGGAAGTTTGATGGATCTTCAAGGTCCTTCAAGAAGAGAAAATTCTTGAAGTCTGGTTCAAGGAAACTTGGAGGAGGAGGAGATGAAGCGAAGTGGTGTGAGAAGTGCAAAAAGAAGCACTTTGGGAAATGTGGTGAGGATGTGACA
Source organism: Lactuca sativa (assembly GCF_002870075.4). Lineage (NCBI taxonomy): Eukaryota > Viridiplantae > Streptophyta > Magnoliopsida > Asterales > Asteraceae > Lactuca > Lactuca sativa. The sequence goes on along the minus strand of NC_056627.2, from coordinate 340,085,879 downwards.
TGTTTTAAGTGTGGAAAGGCTAGGCACTATGCCAATGCGTGCACATTCAACAAGAAGTTCTGTTATAGGTGCAATTAAGAATGACATATTTCGAGGGACTGCCCGAAGAAAAAGGAGGCGACAAGGCCTAATGTTCCACCGAGGCCGAAGGCGAGAGCTTTCCAGATGACCCTGGAAGCCGCAAAGTATGCAACATATGTCGCTTCAGGTACCTTTCTCGTAAATGGATTGCCTACCAATATATTGTTGGATTCGGGAGCAAATTTCTCCTTTATATTGCATAAGTTTGGTGGAAGACTAGCATTGCCTGTAGATAAACTTGATAATGCTCTAGTTGTAGAAGTTTCTAGTGGAAAATTCATAGCTGTTAGCGATTGCATTAAGAACATCGTCATCGAATTAAACATAAACGAATTCCTCGAGAAGCTATTACTCATTGAGTTGAATGGTTTCGACATCATACTGGGAATGGATTGACTTAGCGCCAACGATGCCGAAATACTATGCAAGAAGAAGATAGTGAGAGTAGACCCACCTGGAAAAGAGTCATTTATGGTGTACAAGGATAAATGTAGAGTGAATTATGAGATCATTTCGCTGATGAAAGCCAGAAAATGTTTGTCCAAAGGACGCACATCATACTTGGCATTTGTGATCGATGCAAAGAAGGAGAAGAAGGAGATACAAATAATACTAGTGGTGTGTGACTATCCGGAAGTCTTTCCCAAAGATCTTCCTGGATTACCCCCTGATAGACAAGTAGACTTTCGAATAGACTTGTTGACAGGATCGACACCAATAACGAAAGTACCATACCGGTTAGCACCGACATAGATGAAGGAGCTTATGATGCAACTTCAGGAGTTGTTGGACAATGGTTTCATTAGACCTAGTTCATCACCCTGGGGAGCTCCAATGTTATTCGTAAAGAAGAAGGATGGAAGCATGAGAATGTGCATAAATTATAGAGAGCTGAACAAGGAAACGGTAAAGAACAAATATCCATTGCCAAGGATTGACAACCTATTCAATCAACTGCAATGCTCGAGCTATTTCTCAAAGATCGATCTTAGGTCAGGATATCATCAGCTAAAGGTGAGAGAACAAGATATCGAGAAAACCACATTCAGAACGAGATGAGATTCTGATTTACTCAAAGAGCCAATAGGAGCATGGCAAGCACCTGTGAGAAGTATTAGAAGTTCTGAAGAAGTAGAAGTTGTATGCAAAATTCTCCAAATATGATTTCTAGATTCGAGAAGTCCAATTCTTAGGTGATGTGGTTAACCAAGAAGGGATAATGGTTGATCTAGCAAAAATTGAATCTGTGATGAAGTTGGAACGACCAAAAAGTCTCACGGAGATTTGAAGCTTTCTAGGATTAGTTGGATATTACCAAAGGTTTATCCAAGGCTTTTATTCGATTGTTGCTTCATCGATATCTTTGACCCATAAAGGAGCTACATATACATGGAGTGAGAAACATGAAGATTCAATTGAGAAACTACAGAAGAAGTTGTGCAAATCACCGATTCTTGTTTTACATAATGAAGTTGAAAACTTCGCAGTCTATAGCGATGCATCTGGATTTGGGTTAGGATGTGTTCTGACCCAGAGAGATAATGTGATAGCATATGCATCTCGACAACTGAAAGAGCACGAGAATAACTACCCCACTCATGATCTGGAGTTGGCAGCGGTAGTATTTTCATTAAAGATATAAAGACATTATCTTTATGGCACAAAGTGCAAGATCTTCACTGATCATAAAAGTCTCCAGTATCTCTTTGATCAAAAGGAATTGAATATGAGACAACGACGCTGGCTAGAGTTGCTCAAGGATTACGACTGCGAGATACTTTACCACCTTGGTAAAGCAAATGTCATAGCTGATGCTCTAAGTCGAAAAGTAAACTTGGAAAGAAAAAGGCCAAGAGAGTTAAGGATAGAAGTTGTCTCGATGATTATGAAAAGCATCAGGAAAGCTCAGGAAAAGGCTTTGGGGAAAAATGACCGAAAGGAAGAACGTTTAGGCAAGACGTTGGTGTTTGGTACAAATAATCAAGGATTGAAGGTATTCCAAGATAGGATTTGGGTACCTAAGATGGGAGGAATAGGGGATCTTCTGATGGAAGAAGCTCACAAGACCACGTACTTGATTCATCCTGACAACACTAAGATGTATAGGGATCTGAAACCTTACTACTGGTGGCCAACAATGAAGCTCGATGTTGCAAAGTATGTGGTAGATTGTGTAACATGTGCGAGAGTTAAGGCACAACATCAAAAACCGTATGAGATTTTAGAATCTTTACATGTACCAAGAGGCTTCACACAAAAACTATACCAAGAGGCTTCACACAACATAAGAAGTATACTTTCCACATCACACACTTCGAAAAGATATTTTGTGTTGTTCCCTTTCTTGTTTTTTCCCCACAAAAACTATACCAAGAGGCTTCACACATATCTCTCCATCTTCAAAGTTTTTAAGGCTTCCTTGACCCTTCAACATTGATTGAGACACTATAACTTGTCGTCCTATGGCAACTGCAAGATCTACATTTGTGATTCCAAGAAAATCATAGTAATTGTCGATGAAAAGCTTTATGTGAGCAAACCCAATCATGAAGTCTTATTTGTTCATCACTTGGAGCTTCGAAACATCTACTCCTTTCGAAATCCTAGCAACACAGATGATATCATGTAGATTCATCAAGGGATAATCAGCTACAGAGAAGTCGAATGCAACGTTATTAGTACGGACAACATAGAATCGATATTCTGCAACATTCCTTCGAATAAGACATCCTTCGAAATGTTGAGAACTCTTACAATTTTCACCAGTGACCATACTTCGTCTTCTCTTTTCCTTAGAACTACATGAAATCTAATCTTTAATTGTTTATACTCCTCCTTATCTTCAAATTTATCAATGATCTGATATTGAGCAGCCATAAACAACATCTCATTTATAGGAAAATCCAACTGATTGAACTCAGAGTTTTCAGTAGCATAACTCTTATTGGGAACCTTTTCAAACTCATGCATAATTCCATTAAAAACTATAGCTTCAATGGTCTCGTAACAATTATGCTTCATGGGATCACCCTTTTCGAGACCTAGAGGGTTAATTTGCCTTTGCTTCAAGATGCTTTGAATATGTCTTTTTTTCCCATCTCCTTTTCTAATGCAATCTTATTTTCTTCCACAGTTGGCTCAATGGTAACACCCTTCCCTTTACCTTTCATCTCTTCAGTTATTTGGGGTGGCTTCAAAGAACTTGATCCCCCAATAACAACTCCTTTCATCATTGGCCTTGTTGTAACAATAGTTGAAGTAGTTGAAAATGTGGACTTGGTAAAGTTGTGGGAATTTGTGTTGACATAAATTTCCCAACAACCTTCACATCGTCACCATCTTTCGATGAACCACTTCCTAGTAACTTTGATGAACCCATTCCTACATTAGATCCCATACCAACACTTACATTCCTTTATCCCCCTTGCACCCCTTGTGAACAGGCGGGGCATCAGTTAGAATTAGATTTATCAACTTCAACAATGGTTCCATTCCAACTTTGATCGAAGCCTCGAATGATGAAAACAAAGTAGACAAGGAATCTCGAGATACATAAGACTTCGATAAAGAACCAATCTTCGAAACTTGGTCTTTTTGTTGGGTATGGTGTCTAAGTCCATAACTATATTTGATATGTACTTGACCTGATTTAGCATGGTCCATTTGGGTTGCACTTCAACAGAACAATTTGGACTTTTGAGAAGAGGATTTTTATGGTTTATTAATATATTATAAGTTATAATATATTAATATGAAATCATATTATTTAATAAGTATTGATCAAGAATTAATTTGGAATTAATTGTGTTGTCAAACAAAGACTAATTAAATAAATGAGGATTGATTGTGTAAATCATTCATTCTTGTAAAGTGGGCTTATGATCCATGATTCTTTATGTTGGGCTAAACCAATGTGGTGACCCATGGATACTCCATGGAGGTTAAAACCCATGGAGCATAAGAAATGTCGAAAGTCATGCACATTAGGGTTTGTGATATTTCCATATTTATGCATATTTGAAGGCAATATTTAAGTACATTTTTATACATATTTTGGTTATTTGCATGGAATAATGATACTTATAAGGTTAAATTGTATTTTGCAGCCAAATAGAAGACATTTTGAAGAAAAGGGATTAAAAGTGTCAAAGAATGGAACTTTTGAGGATGAAGACTTGAAAGAATAAAAATCCAGCAAAAACACGCCCTCACAACGTGAGTATTGAAGGATCACGACGTGAGTTGGGACATTCTAAAAGATAAGAATCGCGGATCAGAATCCTTGTCGAACACAGATACTTACTATCTCACGAATTGAGACACATACGCTCACGACGTGAGTGCGGATAATTTAGAAAGTTTAAATAGGACTTGATACCTATGATTTAAAGAGGTTGGCTGGCTTGGAAAGGTTTCAGAAGTCGAAAATCACAGAAAAATAAGGCCTGGGAGTTGTTCTTAACACCAAGGAGGAAGAAGAAGTTCGTAAACTACTTTATAATTTGGTACTTTTAAACATGCTTTTGATTATGACTTGTGTTAGCTTATTTGTTAGAATGCCCAGCTAAATCTAGTTGCTTCTGTTAGCTAGATGAAGCTGGAACTCATGGTTTTAATATATTAGTTTAGACTTTACTTGTTGGTTATGACTTGTGTTTGATTGATCAAACCTAGCATGCTTGATTTGATTACTAGATTTGTAAGTCCCCAAAACTGGAACCAACTAGTGATCAAACACACAATCAAGCAACAATCGATAAGAATAAGGAGTAGAAGGAAAGAATGATCCAATAATGCACACGTCTATTAGGCCACAAACGTCAGGTACACTTGGATACACACACGACTACTATTCATTTGGCACATCTGACAACTATTTATAGGGGGCAACCAACTGCAAACATGTTCACGGCCGTGAACACCCATATTGTCGCAAACACAATCGTACACCCATTACATGACCAAACCCTATCAAGACCTATACAGATTGATACCTAGCCCAAACCAAAAAAATGTGACCTAACAGTCTCCCCTTTGGTTTGAGCTAGCATAGATTCAGTCTTTCTCGATCACCAACACGTTTGATCTTCCCATAGCACCCAACCACATCTTCTTCTCGATGATCTCTGCTATCATGCTTGTGAAATACTTGGTAGCAGCCTCCATGATCTCCTGGTCGCATAAAATCTGATGTCCAGCCAAGGTGTGGATGTCCCTTTCACCAAACTGAAGCAGGTGCTTCTTATCAACGAGACGGAAGACACCATCTTTGAACTTTATTACAACAATAGTTGTGGCTTCATCATAAACCCAGTACTGCATGTTGCGTAGTGAACCATCACAAAAGTTCTTGACGATGGGAGTCTTTGTCATCTGCTTCGTTGGAGGTCATATTACATTCTTGAAGGACTTGTTGGTGATCAGGTCAAACACATATTTGGTTGTCTTCAAGAAAGATTTGGCTGTATTCAACCCACCAAATCCTCTCCTCACTTGGTTCTCTAAGAAGAGTTTAAAATCAGTTGCACGAGGATCATTAGAAGGGTTGGAGAATGGAGCTTCAGAAAGCTTAGCGAGGTCCACTTTTGCGAGGGAAGAAAAATCGTTCTTGTCCTTGTAATATTCCACATTATTACTTTTTCGTTTCACCAGCCAGCAATTGAGTTTATCATGAAAGCCCCTCATACGAATCCCTGACCGGTCACCGTATTTGTGTTTGAACCTCTTCTTGTCGAGCTCATTCACTGTTAGTTGAGGCTGCTCTCCACAAAGATTTTGATCAGAGTTCTTTATGAAGAGCCACCTTCCCCTCTTCTGTGAAGTGACCTGTTTCCCAACTCTTTTGATTGTAATTATTGGATTGGATTGCTCCGGTTCTTTTTCAAAACGGTCAACGATTCTAGTGGTTCTTACTGGAGGAGAAGTTTGGGTTGCATTTGGATCTTCGATTGTGATCTTGAACTTGTCCCCAAATTCATCAATGAGCTTATTCTTTAAGTCGTAATATCCAGCCGTCAAGGCTCCAAGGTTGAATTGAAGAGTAGAGATTTGTTTTGACTTTAATATGTTTTCTTCTTCAAGCTCGGAAACTCGAACATCGAGGTTTCCAATCAAAACATCTTTTTCAATGATTTTCTGGTTCAGTACCCCAATATCTGCTCTAAGATCAGCAATCGATGGGTCCGTTCCCGTACATTTCCTTCCCCTATAGATATTCCTTTTCCATGAGGTGAAGGGCATGATCTTGTTGGGCCAACAACCTAGCAAGCCTCTCAAAGGCAGTGTCATGCGCAGGTCATGGAGGAGAGGAACCCCCAGGAGATGAAGAGCTCCCGACTTCATGAGAAGATCGAGCAACGCTTGGACCTTCTTTTAAAATTTGACTTTATTCAGGTGTTGGTTGGGCAGGTGTTGCAGCAGCAGCGGTTTATTGAATAGGCGATGCTTGTTCCCTTACTAGCACTCCTAGCCTGGGATCATCTTTTCTCCGTTTAATTGGAGGCTAGGAGGCTTGTGTCAGATTGAGATCACTATCAGATGGCAAGAAAGTTGGAATAGCAACTGGAAGGGGAGGAATCCTTGAAGTTGTATCCATGTCGGTTGAAGGGCCGGCCATTTGAGTTGAAGTAGGAGGCGTTGCCTTGAGAATATCACCAGATCCCTCAGTCTTTGTTGCAGTTTCTGCAACATCATTGATGTTATCAGAGAAAGCATCAAGGTATTCAGTGCTTAACCTTACATCTTTACCATGCTTAAAACCAAAGAGTAGATCATCATTATCATAACCAGTTTGGTCATCACCACTATCCATATTCTCTACATCATCATCATCTTCATCATCATCATCATTATCATCCTCTACAACATTATCCATCAAGCCTCTCTCAAAATCACTTTCATCATCATTTTATGCATCTTCATCTTCATTTGCATCTACATTTGTCATTAGCACATGCTCTTCTGACACGATTGCAACTGGAGGAAGAAGCTCTTCCTCATGTTCGGAAGCAGTGATCACGTCATCTTTAGTTTCTATATGATCTGAGGAGCTTTCAATCTCGGATGCATCACTAACTTCTGCGAATTGCCCAAATTTCACCAATGGATATTTCCCTTGGAACATGAACTCCCTTTTCGATTCCGCTTCATGAGCCCAAAAGTGTTAGAACCAAGAGACTTCACATCTAGGGTTTCTCCGCTTCTTTCAAGTTCCGGATATTTGCAGTTGAATATCAATTGTAGAAACCTTGGGAACATTATAAACTTATCCCTCTTCTTTCCTTCCACATTTCCTATCATTTCATTTAGAATGTACTTTGAGAAGTTAAAGTCGAGACCCATAGCGAGAGCAGCAATGGCACCCGTGTTGAGTAACGAGATCTCGTCAGCACCGGCTCTCCTTGCTGAGATGCAGCTCATGAACACATGATCAAGGAACCTCCAATAAGGTGGAAATAATTCTTAATTATAGGAGGAAACACTCCCTCATAGCCCATCTGCTCAATGATTTCCTTAGTCCGTTCCATGGAGATCTGTGTTGGAAATCCTGGCTGATCATTGATCTGTAACACTTCATGGATGGTTTGCTCATTCACTATGATCTTCTTTCTATTAACAGTCGATTGTACAGAGTCTACACCATCTTCTCCTTTGTGCACAACATCTTTGTTCCAGAATTGCTTCACAAGATCTTGATAAATGATTGGATTGGATGTGAAAGAATGAGCACGGAAACATTTCTTCAATCCGTGAATCATGGACTTGAAGTCATTATGAGTAGTTGGTGGATCCATCAAGAAGGCTGCAAGGTTATGGTTGTAAGAAAACTTCAAATCTGCCATTGTTGACCTGCACCAACCGAGCCAAGTGAGACAACAAATAATTTAATCAATTTCAAGTTAAGTTTTCTCAGTTATCAATTAGTTAGGCTTTAATTTTTATTTTAATTAAGTAAAAAAATGTGTGTATGTCCAAAAGAGGGTTCACGACCGCAAATAGGTTCACGGTCATGAACGCTTCAACAGCCGTGAACGTCTCAATAGTGCCGAAAAAACTTTTTGCATCAATTGACCCTTGAAATGTAGTCGATTTAGTTTAAGTTTAGCATGAGTGTGATCGCTTTGGAAGTACCTACAAGAATCAACAAGCAATTTCGGATGAAAAACGTAGAAATGTGATGAATCAAGAATTGAGAGAGAGAATCCGGATGATAGGTTAACGGCCGCAAACGAAAAGTGAGAGTAAAAGGGATTTCAGCTGTGAATGCTTCCATTTATACTTGGACCATACCCGGTCCAATACCCATGGGCTGCAAACCCAAGAAGCTTCAAATCCAAGCTCAACACTTCAATTTTTCAAAAATAAAACATTTTGAGGACTTAAAAATTAAAATTAAAATAAATAAAAATCTAAAAAATTTAAAAATAAAACTAATTTTGACTAAATTTTTAATTTTTCAATTTTTTTGAAATAATAAAAAAATAAAATAAAATAACATAAAATATCACTAATTTCTTTTCACCAAAGCAGATATTTTTTTTGTGATTTTGGGATCAAAGTTCTGGGACAACCTTAATCTGCTTTTTAGTACCTCCACCTTCATGAGTAAATCTGGTCAATCGTTGGTATTGTAGTCCACTTAAACACGAAAAATTGTGACCAATTTGGACATGATACAAGTGACAAGACTTTTGACCCTATGTTCCTAAATAATATTCCTAAAGGACCATTTAGCTGACGACGACCACGGATATTGTTGTCCACCTAAAGTTAGCAGCGAGATTTATAGACAACCTATTGAATGTTCAATTTTAGATGAACTAGAATGTGTTTCCCGCTTCCTGACATACTCCGGTAATCAAGAACTTCCAGAATACTCCTTACTTTAGATGAGCAGACAAATATTAGGAGGGAAGTCAGATTTAGAATGCATATGTTGTACACCTAGGTCAGATCTTTCAATCACGCAGAGGGATTAACTTATGAATAACTGGATAGAGGGATTGAAAAATAGAATGGTGCATATACTGTGTTCCAGGTCGGATAAGAACTTATCACGCAAAGGAGACAACATATGACTAACAGACAAAAAGAATTTGCATAGATAAGAAGATGCAAAGAAGTAGATTTGCATATGTTGCAATCCAGGTCAAATCTCCTTGTCACGGAGAGGAGGCAACATATGACTAACATAAAGAAAGCAAGAAAATAACTTTCTATAGATTTGCTTTATTGGAATTCCGCAGTCGCTCTATCAGTACCAGAATTAAGGACATGCGTCCATACATCGAGAAAAAGTTACGCCACAGTTCTAGATACAGATAACTTTAGTGTAACCCATAGATTCCCATGTATATCTCACTGCTCAATCTACCCGAGCGTCGTATTGTCGGACCAAACGGAACTATCTAAGTTAATTACTTGTCAAGTCCTTTTAAATGTCAATCTAAACCTAGTCAGGTCCATTTAAATCTTCCGTGCCTACCAGCGCATCGAACACAAAGCCTAAACAGTTCATGATTGGTAGCTTACACAAATCAATATGGCGTGTTATCACTGAGTTGATATCACTTCCCAACACATCACCTGCAGACAGGCTATCATAAGACACTATTTTTTTTATTTATCATTTTTCTGGAAAAAGTAAAGCAAAAATAACAATATTTTTCAATTTTTGAATTTTATGATTTTTGTTTTGTTTTTGTTTATTTCTCCCCCTAAATTTGTGCATAGGGAAGAATGGAAACTAAATGCGCAAATTTAAACTACCTAAAACAAAAATTAGTCCTCAAACGTAGCATTTTTAGAAAACCCTTCAGCACATCAAATCGAGCTTTGTTAAACAGTTTTGTGAACAGATCCGCCACATTATTATCAGTGTGGATCTGCTCCAACCGAATGAACGAACGCTCATAACAATCTATGATAAAATGAACTTTGATGTCGATGTGCTTGGTTTTAGAGTGTTGGACAGGGTTTTTGGCTATTTGGATTGCAGCATCGTTATCGCAAAAGACATGAGTTTCAAGAAATATCAAATTGTAGTCCAACAAGTCATGTTGAATCCAAATGAATTGAGAGCAACAAGCAGAAGCAGCAACGTATTCCGCTTCCGCCATTGAGGTTGAGACAGTTTGTTGTTTCTTGCACTGCCAAGACACCAGACGGTTGCCTAAGAATTGACATCCCCCGGAAGTTGATTTCCTGTCAAGCTCACAACCTCCATAATTGCTGTCAGCGAATGCATATAAATCAAAATCAGATTTTTTAGGATACCAAAGACCCAATTTTGGGCTACCTTTTAGATACCTAAAGATTCTTTTGAAAACAATTAAATGAGAGAGTTTAGGATTAGCCTGACAGCGTGCACACTGGCAGACTACGAATAGGGGTGCAAACGAGCCAAGCTACTCGCGAGCTACTAGAGATCGGATCATTAAAAGCTCGACTCGAAACCAATTTTAAACGAGCCCGAGCCGAGCATGAGCTTAATATTAAGCTTGTTTATTAAACGAGCTCGCGCTCGAGCTCAAGCCTATGTCACTAAGCTCGATTAGGCTCGCGAGCCTAAAGAGCCTTTATATAATATAATTTATTATTATGTATATATATTAAAATAAAAACATATTACGGGAATTATGAATTTAGGGTATTAGTAAACAAGCTTTTTAACGAGCTCGAGCCGGGCTTAAGCTTAGTTAGGCACGTCAGATAAAAACAAGTCGAGCTTGAGCCCGAGCCGAGCTTGTATAATTCTTTACGAGCTCGATCCGAGCTCAGTAAAAGAAAACTCGAATCGAGCCGAGCTCGAGCTCGAGCCTCATATAACTTAAACGAGCCCGAGCCGAGCCTAGCCAGGCTCGGGCTCGGCTCGGCTCGTTTGCACTCCTAACTGCGGACATGATGTTAGGTTTGCTCGCAGTCAGATACATTAGGGATCCGATCATCGATCTGTACTCTGCCTGATCTACGGATTCACCTTAAGGATCTGGAGACAAAAACGGTCCTTCAACCATCGGCGTCAAGGCAACTTTGGAGTCTTTAAAGCTGAACCTCTCAAGCATGTCTTCAAAATATTTTCCTTGGTGTAGAAGGATTCTGGTTGAACCTTGACGGACCCGCAACCCCAAAAACATGGTCATTTCCACCAATGAGGTCATCTCAAATCTCTTCTTCATAATAGTCTCGAACTCGGTGCACAACTTTGGACTCGTTGAGCCAAAAATGATGTCATCGACATAGATCTGAATAAGAATTATGTATCCATCCACATGCTTGATAAAGTGCGTCTGATCAATCGTGCCTCTAGTATAACCATGCTCGAGAAAATGATCTGTTAGGGTAGCTCACCAGGCCCGAGGAGCCCAATGCAACCCATACAGAGCCTTGTCTAATTTGTAGACATGATTTGGAAACATTGAGTTGACAAAACCAGGAGGCTGTGATCAACATAAATTTCTTCTTTCACGACTCCATATAGAAAGGCAGTCTTAACGTCCATCTGATAAACTGTGAACCCCATGTAAGAGGCATACGCCAGAAAGATAGGAATAACTTCAAGACGCGCTACAGGAGCAAACACTTCAGTGTAGTCATGCCCTTGAATTTGCCGAAACCCACGAATGACCAGACGGGCTTTGTTTCGCACTATCACCCCATAATCATCTTGCTTGTTGCGGAACACCCAACGCGTGTCCAAAGACTTTTTGCCCATTGGCAGCTCAACCAATTTCCAAACCCCCAATTTCTCAAACTGATTAAATTCCTCATGCATAGCATCAACCCAACTAAGCTCATTCACTTCCATTTCAACGTTCTTTGGCTCGATCTGAGAGATGAAGCAAGAGTAGAGACATGTGTTGACATCTCCAATCTGGCTCCTCGTTTTGACTCCGTCGCCTAGTTGACCAATGACGTTTTCAATCGGATGATCGCGTTGAAGTCTGGTGGGGATTTCATGGCTGATATCATTGAGTGTGATAGGAAGGTTATTGATGTTGATAAGTTTGTCATCTGTTGAATCATCCGCCTCAGACGATCTTGAACCGTAAGAGGTGTTTTCCACGTACTCATTTGCAATCGGCTCGGGAAAGAGAAGCTCCATGAAAGTTTGAGTAGCAGCAGAAGTATCTCTGGTCATGAACTCTCTTTTACCAGGAGTGAGTGGAGTGGTTTCAGTATCAAGAATGATTCTTTGACTAGGTGAATCTGAAGAAGTGCTTGGAACAATGTCATCCACCCTAGGAGTCGTAGAAGGCACCGGAGGTGGTCTGTATACAACATCTTCCTCTTCATCTTCAATCAAAACCTTCGAACCTGAGCAAGAACCTGACACATCATCTGAAAAAAACATTAAATGATTTCAAAAAAGCAGCGTAATCAAATAACCAGTTAGGACCGACTCGGGCGTCTGTCTCATTCTCCTCCAGCCAGCGCACGTCGAAAGATTCAACAATCTGTTTGGTTTTCTTGTTGTAAATACGATAAGCTGTACGCGCTACATATCCCACAAAGTAATAGTCATCAACCTTCAAGTTGAACTTGGGGTTGGAATCTAAGTGAAGGAGGGTGCAAGGACATCCAAGAATTCGGAAGTAAGCAACAGATGGCTTGTGATTATACAAAATCTCATATGAGGTCTTCATCTGGGATTTGTTGATCAGGACACGATTCTGGACGTAGCAGGCAGTGTTGATTGCCTCTGCCCAAAAGAAGACCGGAAGTTTAGAATCACAGAGCATCGTCCTTGCGGCGTCCATTAGAGTACGATAGCGCCGATCAGCAACACCATTTTGTTGAGGTGTGCGAACAACACTGTAGTGACGCATTATACCCTTTTTGGCACAGAAAGGATCTAGAACAACGTTCTTGAATTTCGTGCCATCATTCGTTTTGAGCGCCTTCACTTTCTCATTTGTTTGATTCTCAATCATCACCATAAACTTCTTGATCAGATCAGCAATTCCTCTCTTGTTAGATAAGAAGAAAAACCAAGTGAACCTTGACTAGTCATCTATCACAACCAAGCAATAGGAGCTCTTGTTGATGCTAAGAACGTTGACCAGACCAAATAAATCCATCTGCAACAATTGAAGAACCTTGTTGATTGAGTTGAGTGCCTTTGGAAAATGGGGTTTGCGATGATGTTTTCCTTGTGCACACGCCACAAATTTTTCAAAAGTAATAAAGTCTTTGACAGGGAGACCACGCACTATCCCGTTTTTGGCAAGACGATTCTGGTTTTTGGCGTTTGCATGGCCGAGTCGACGGTGCCAAAGCATGACATTGTGCTCAGAAACTTTAGAGAAGAGACATGTAACTTGCTCCAGGATATTATGATTCATGTCTATGATGTAGGAATTTCCATCCCTCGTTGATTTCACCAAGATCCAATCTTCCGGGATGATAATTCCAGGTTTCAAGATAAGGTATTCTTTATCTGTGAAGTGAGTTGAGTAGCCTTTGTCGTAGATTTGAGAGACACTCAATAAGCTATGCTTTAACTCGGGAGCATAGTTGACGTTCTCAAAGCTCAACACTCCATTTGTAACATTTCCTATGTGTGTGATCTTTCCGCCTTCTCTTCCCGCGAAGGAAACATAACCCCCATTGAAATTTTGAATGTCATGCAACTGGGATATGTACCCTGTCAAGTGTCTGGAACAACCATTGTTGACATACCAGGGTCTGACGACATTCCTCCGTAGTTGTTCCTTAATAGTAATTTCTTTTATATAGAACATTAAGACACTGTATTTTTATTGTTATCCTATTAAGACATTAAATGCACTTTGAATTTCAAACTTGTTTATTTGTCGTTACTTTTTATATCATACTAGTTACAGTTGTTTTTCTTATCAAGTTATTGTTATTTGGACCGGTGGACCGGACCGAACCGTTTTTTTCGACCCCAGGCCGGTTCTCGGTTCTAGGAATCCATCCCGGTCCGGTCCGGTTTTTACCCGTTTAGAACTGGTTGGACCCGATTTTAAAAAAAATTGTAATCTGTGAATTTTTTTTAAACAACCATAACTCATCCGTTTTAAGTCGGATTGACACGAGGTTTTTTCCAATGTTTAATTTACTGTTTGTAGATGAATTTAGACTATAGTTTTGTTGATTTTGGTATTATATTCAATGAGTTACAGTCTTTCAAAGTTGAGCTATCAAAGCTGAAAATTTTCAGCTTTTCAGCAACATTTTTAAAACTTTGTAATCTGTGAAAATTTTTAAACAACCATAACTCATTCATTTTATGTCGGATTGACACGCATTTTTTTTCAAAGTTTAATTTACCGTTTGTAGATGAATTTAGACTATAATTTTTTTGATTTTGGTATTATATTGAATGAGTTACAGTCTTTCAAAGTTGAGCTATCAAAGCTGAAAATTTTCAGTTTTTCAACAACATTTTTAAAACTTTGTAATCTGTGAAAATTTTTAAACAACCATAACTCATTCTTTTATGTCGGGTTGACACACGGTTTTTTTCAAAGTTTAATTTATAGTTGTAGATGAATTTAGACTATAATTTTGTTGATTTTGGTATTATATTCAATGAGTAACAGTCTTTCAACGTTGAGCTATCAAAGCTGAAAAATTTCAGCTTTTCAGGAAGATTTTTTAAAATTTTGTAATTTGTGAAACTTTTTAAACAATCATAACTCATTCGTTTAAGTCGGATTGACCTGCGATTTTTTCCAACATTTAGTTTACAATTTGTAGATGAATTTAGACTATAATTTTGTTGATTTTGGTATTATATTCAGTGAGTTACAATCCTTCAAGGTTAAGCAATCAAAGCTGAAATATTTCAACTTTTTAACTATTATTTTAGACTATAATTATGAATTTTATGTATCTTTGAAAGATAAATCATATGAAAGGGATCATGATGAATTTGATTTATATGTTAGTTGCTTTTATTTGGAAAATTAATTTTGCAAGTTATAATATTCTAACATCAAGGTAAATTAGTTAATGCATGAAATGGAAATGTAATCATTTTTACAAGTTATATCGTATAAATCCAATAACATATTCGTTTTAACGAGTTCTATCAAACCCAAAAACATATTTTAACGACTTGTACTCTATGCAATTAAAGTTGTACCGGTCCAAACGGGTCCAAGAACCAGAAAACCCGGACCTGGACCCGGACCCGGACATGGACACGACTCATCCGGTCCAGTCCATGGTCCACAATATTCTCAATAACCGGTTCGGTCCAAATGCTCACCCCTACTATAACCATTATACTTTCTTTTATAGCATTATGTTTATATAATCAAATATTATACTTTTCTAACCAAAATTGTTAAAATGTTATACTTCTACCTTTTTCTTTTCTTTTAAGTCATCACACTTTGCAAATATAAACATGTTTGATTTTGGTTACCTCTTATAAGTTATACTTCCAAAAAATTTCTCTTCATTTATTTTTTTGTATTTTCTATTTTCATGTTACGACCTTATATACTGAAATTACGACCATTTAGGGCATTCTACTTTTAATTATTTTCTTTTTTTAGTTACCATGTATGTATAGCTTTGTAACTTAAATTTTCTAACCATTGTAGTTATATATATATATATATATATATATATATATATATATATATATATATATATATATATATATATGTATATTACTATTAAGACACTTTACATCTGTAACGCCCCGATTCTCGAATACCAATTTATGGTTATGAATTCTCATGAATTCAAGATCTACTTGACGAGTTGGTTGCGTGACTCGTCGAGTAGCAGCGGGTTTGGGCCACGTGTTTAAGTGACCAACTCGCCGAGTCGGAAGAGTGACTCAACGAGTTGGAGCCGGAGGGTGAAACCCTAATTTCTGGGGTTTGGCACCCTATTTAAGGGATCATTAGCCTCCCTTAGTTCCTTTGCAGCCTCTTGAGAGTCCAGAAACCCTAATTCGTGTGTGTGCTCCATATTAGTGTAAATTTCAAGCTTGGAAAGAAGACCTTGATGCAAGAAGCTTGAAGTTCAACAAGTTGGGGGCAAGAATGTTTGTGGGTCTGAAATCTATCTCAGCTAGCTTCATTTGAGGTATCAATTCATGATCTTGGCCTCATTCCTTTCTAGATCTCTTTAGATGAAGTTAGGACTTATTGGCTTGGTTATGAAGTTATTCTTGGGTATAAGCTTAGACCTGAAGTTGTAACTTCAGATCTGAACTCTCTTTGATTTGTAAGTCCATAAAGCTATCAGCATTGGCAAGCATGAACCCCTCCTTAAGTGTAAAACCCCATTTCAAGCTTGGTTTAGGCATTTTGAGTCATTAGAGCCTTGCATACACGTAAAGTTTGCAACTTTACATGATAAGCATGCCTTGGGAACTTGGATCTGCAGTATGGAGCCTTGGAATGGCTTAAAAAGCATCTGTATGGATGAAGGACTGAAGGGACTCGGCGAATCGCATGGTACTCGATGAGTCATATGAAGATGGTCATGAACTCGACGGGTTGGATGAACAACTCGACGAGTCTGGTGAAGATTGCCTTGGGCTCGGCGAGTGGCATGGTGACTCAGCGAGTTGGCAAGTTATGCAGGGAACTCGATGAGTTGAGGTCAACATGGACTGTTGACCTTGAGAGTTGACTTTGACCTTGAACCAAGGGTTGACCAGTTTGACTTTTGAGAGTAATTGGTAAGCGGATATTTATGATTTCGTGGTTCAGTCCGGCATTGCAAGGTGAGTTATCCTCACTATACTCAAGGGTTTAAGGCACCAAAGTCGGCCCTTTGATTTGTTATTTAAAATAGTTACTATTTTGATATGTTAGCTCGGCATCCCGGTAGATAGGATGGTTATATGCTAGTATGATCGGTTAGATAGGTATCCTGGTAGATCGTGTGTGGCTATGCTTAGTGACCTATAGTTTGGTCTGACTGTTGGAGTTTGGAGTAGTGTTTCGGGAGCGTGATTTCGTGGTTCAGTCCGGCATTGCAAGGCGAGTTATCCTCACTATACTCAAGGGTCTAAGGCACCAAGGTCGGCCCTTTGATTTGTTATTTAAAATAGTTAGTATTGTGATATGTTAGCTCAGCATCCTGGTAGATAGGATGGTTATATGCTAGTATGATCGGTTAGATCGGTATCCTGGTAGATCGGATGTGGTTATGCGTAGTGACCTATAGTTTGGTCTGACTGTCTGTATGTTAGTTGGAGATTACCTGTTATATGTGCACATGATCGAGCAGTAGTGGAGGGTATCCCATCCCGAGGATGATAGGGCCCAAGTATGTTGCCTTGTAGACTGTTATATGATTATCTGATATAGGTGAACATGTTTGATTGATCGTATGTGGGCAATCCAACCCGATGGTTGTGGGACAAGAGTATTCCATCTCGATGATGATTGGACTCATCGTATGTGGGCAATCCAACCCGATGATTGTAGGCCGAGAGTATTCCATCCCGAGGATGATTGGACTCATAGTAGTTTGGCATTCCAACCCGATGGTTGAGGGCGTGGGGTATTCCATCCTGATGGATGATTGGACCCATATTAGTTGTTGTATGTGTAGTTGTGTGGGCATTCCAACCCGAAGGTTGTGAGCCAAGAGTATTCCATCCTGAGGATGATTGGAATCGTAGTATGTTGGCATTCCAACCCGATGGTTGACTAGACCCATAGTAGGCTGTTCATTGTTGTATGTGTATGGTTGTGTGTATGGGTATTTTAGGGGTAACTCACTAAGATTTCGGGCTTACAGTTTCAGTTTATTGTTTCAGGTACATCACGAGATCGTGGCAAGGCAAATGCGTGATCGTACAGCTCCTCACTTTTTCTAACTTTGTTTATGGGATACTCTGATATGATACACTTTGAAAACAAGTTTTGTAATGGTTAACAGTTTTGGAAATATTTTGAAAGTTTTAAATTGGCTTGAATTCTATAGGTGTTACAACATCGACTTTCTAACCAATTTTAGAATTATATTTCATGTATAACATTTCTTTATAAATTCCAAGCTATTAAGACTATTTATTTACCCTTCTTAAAACACCGTACTGTAAAAGTGTAAACTTATTTGGTTTTGCTTACAAGTTATAGCATTGGACCTTCATTTTTCTACTAAGACTTAGTACTTTGAAAATAGAACCAATTATAGCATTATACTTTTCATTATAACATTATACTTACAAAATTTAACATATTAAGATAAATTACTTTTACTTGTTTTTTATAAAGACATTTTTCTTTGAAAAACTAACTAGTTGTAGCTTGAAATACTAAACTTTTTCCATTTTTATAAATCTAACTAATTAAGACATACTTTTTTTTGTATTAAGACATTGTGATTAAAAAATCTAAACTTTGATTTTGGTTACTGTGACAACCCGAAATTTCCATTCGGTCAAACCATAAAAGTCAACCTTCGTATCATAAGTCAATGTCATTATTTCTTATTTTTAAGAAATCTAAAGTTCGTTTGATTATTTTAATATTATTTTTAAACGAACGGGTGAAAGAAAGTGTCGTCTCGGGTTTTGATTTTTGAAAACCGCAAACACTTCGCGTATTAGAAACACCCGACCAAACTTTTATGTTTTGGGTTTAGAAATCACCCAAAACCGTGAACTCATGCCTATGTATGAGTTTACTCCCCAAAAAGTTAGTCATTTGTGTTTACTCCCCAAAAGTCAAAAGAGAAAACTCCAAGAACTCTTTCAAGTATCATCCAAGATTTAATTCCAAATCTTCAAAGTTGCAAGTGTTCTAACCATTTCAAGTTAGTAAACACTTAATCTAATGTTTGTGCATCTATTCATCCATTCATTTATGTATTTTGTCTAGATTTTCCAAAACACCAAGAACACCAAGAACACACACTAAGTGTTTTTGGTCTTTTATCACAAATCAAGCCTTCTAATAGTAAGTGCTTCTATCCTTGTGTGATTTTAAGCTAGTATTACGTTTAAACATCAAGAAAATATGTCAAGAACACAAGACTTGAGGTGTTCTCGGTCCAAGGAGATGCTTGGGCCGTAAACACCATAAAAGACACCAAAGTGTGTCTAAGCCTCAAATCTAAGTCCTAGTTGATGTATAAACCATCCTTGACATGTTTAAACCCTTCCTTATTGTGTTTAAGCCTAGAAAAACATCAAAGACCATCAAATATAGGTGTTTATGGTTTGGGGATCTCCCAAAACCGTAAACACCCTAAAGTGGGTTTAAGTTGGTCATTTTTCTTCCTTAGGCTTAGAAACTAGCTCATACACTTACCAATTTATGTTAAGGGATTGAAAACATGGCTATACCCTTCCTCATGAGGTTTTACGGTAGTAAGCCCAAAGGGAAAAGTCCATGAGACCGTAAACTCCTCCAAGGAGTGTTTTTGAGGTCCTAGTCCCTTCCAAAGGCCAAACCACTTAGTAGAATTGCTTCCAAAGGCTTGCTAAACCACAAAACAACACCTAGTCATTAGGACTAGAGTTTACGATCGTAAACTCTATAGTTTAATGCCGTAAAGTCTTTGAGTTATGACATCAAAACCGTAAACTCCAAGGGGGTTTACCCTTGAACCCTAAACACCCTAGCTTTGCTTTACTAAAACTTGGATGCAATCCTTGTGATCCTTAACACTTGAAACTAAGTGTTTTCAGGTTCTAGAGTTTCCTAACTTATTTTATTAGTTGTAATTTGACTAATTAGTTATATATATGTTCCTTATATGATAATTAGGCTCGTGCGTGTGTACAAGTCTTCATTTGTCACCTAGCACCATACCCGACTCTTCAATACAATCCACTCACCCCATGTGAGTTCATACCCCTTAATCAATGTTTTAACTGTTTTTAAATGTTTTATGGGGGGATACAAGTAGAAACATGCTAGTTATTATATCAATCACTTGTGATTAATAAACAACATTCAAATGATTGGCTACTCATTAGCCGTTTTACCAAACAGTTTCCTACAAATGTTTTTCATAAACACTTTATGTGTTTAAAACTACTTATTACACTGTACCTTTTATTCTATATGTTTCAATTTAAACTTATTTACAATTGTGTTTCAAACAAATGTTTCCTTATACTTAAACTGTTTTATCAAACCCATGCCTTCAAACCGTTTTATAGATTGATGTCAAGTCGATCTTTTCTTAAGATAATAATTATGTTCAAAGGTTTTACAAAACTTATTTATGCTTTTATATTATAAATTGCATGCCTCTATATGTATAGTTATATAAGAAATGTTTAAAAGACTTAGGAAGGCTATCCACCCTATTTCCTTTTCGCGCTTGAGATGTGGTCTGGTGGGATATCGGGTACTCGTCCGAAGGTCGTTTAAATATTAGTTATATAACATAGGTACATATATAGTCATAAAGGCCCTTCCAGTTCATCCCATGCCCTTGGGTAGCAAGGGTATACATCCATGTCCATACGTACCAGTTAGATTACTAGTAGACTACCATATGGGTAGTTTAGGAAGATACTAGAACTATTACTATAACGCAATATCATACAATGAGTCAGTTCATTCATGAGTCAATACTTGCTAGATAGAGAGCACATACATTACAGTACATTACTATACTTGCTAGATAGAGAGCACATACATTACAGCTAGAACATTATAGTACATTACTATACTTGCTAGATAGAGAGCACATACATTACAGCTAGAACATTACAGTACATTACTATACTTGCTAGATAGAGAGCACATACATTACAACCAGAACAGTTCATTACATTACATATACATAAATACGTTGACAAAATTGTGATCCTGTATCGGAGCATGACTTCAATGTCATGGCCCGAGTTGTAGCCAGAGTCTCTTGAAGGGAGAGTGTGAGTTTGCGTATAGATCTATATTGGATTGACTATCCTACACCTTGCTGCTAACTACAGCCGGACCTGCAGGTATGCGGGTGCCAAACGTCATTTCTTTTTACGACCATACTTATGTCGTTGTTACCAGTCAATAGTATGGTGCAATTAATCACATGATGCCTTAATATAAATCTGGTTTAAGGTAGTTAGTACAACATTCTTATAACGCTACATTTCAGTACTACATTAATTTTCCCTATACATATATTTAGTGATCTTTTCACTTAAACTTTAAATGTAAAAACTATATTTTGTTAATGATAGTTACACTTGGGAAAATTACACACTTTTACAAGAAACGAACATTTGGAACGGTTAGGTCTTGGTAGAAGACTACGTTGAGAACAGAGAGGTCTTGGTAGAAGACACCCTTATATAATAGTAGGAATCATAGGGATTTCTAGGGTTTTTCAAACGTTTACAGTTGTTTTACAAACATTTTTATACTTACAGTTCATATACATACAAATTAAGACACTAAAATACTGATGATCTCACTAGCTTTAAAGCTGATACTCTCTTTCAAAATAACTTGTATCCTCGGGTCAACCATAGACAGGTACCGATGCAAGGTTCAGGGAAGATGGTGCTCGATCAAGACACATCTTTCATTTTGATTTATGCTTTAGTATTTATCAGAATTTAACAGAACACACTTGTATAATAATTATATTATTAATGCAATGGATGATGTTGTTGCTTGTTTACTAATTTTCATTGTTGTGATACTGTACATGACGTCCTCCGCCCCAGAACGTTTCCGCTGTTCCTGGTTTTGGGGTGTGACAGTTACCACTTGTAGCGTTATACTTTTATTTTATTCTTTTCAAACTATGTCATTATAATTAGAAAACCTAAATATGTTTTATTTGGTTATTAGTTAATATTATTTTGGTTACTACTTTCAATGTTTTTTTCCCATTAGGAGAATATTTAAAATCTAACCATCTATATAGCATTGTACTTTTAGTTTATTTTTTCTCTTATCAAACACATTGCACTTTGAAAATCCAAACTTTTTTTTTCTTTTTGTTGGCAATTATATTTTTATACTTTTCATTTTTTTTTGTTAAGGTATCATATTTTTTATTTTTTTTTCTATAAAGACTACTTTAAAAAGGTAATCACATAGTGATACATATGTTCAAAATCTAATCTACGCAAACATTATATTTTTTCAGTTGCCTGTTATAGCATTATGTTTTTCTTGTTTTCCTAATTAGACATTGTACTTTAAAAATCTAAAATTTCACTTTTTTCCTGTTTAGACATTAGATTTTCAACTATAGCGTTAAATAATCTCTCTTTAACCTAATTAAAACATTTTACTTTTATTTCTTTCCTCTTAAGAAATTGCACATTGAAAATTTAACCTTTTAAGACATTGTGCTTTTTTATTTTCTTTATCAAAGACATTGGCACTTTGAAAATATAAACTTGTTTTCTTTTGGTTACCAATTATAGGTTTCAAATTTTCTTTTTAAGATTGAGTTTTTAAGACATTGTATTTTTGAAATATTGATTTTGATTACCAGTTATAGTATTATTCTTTCAATCATTGTACTTTTAATTCAAAATCTAAAGTATTAAGACATTGTCCTTGAATTTATAAACATGTTTGGTTTTTGTTACCATTTATAGCATTATACTTTGTGTTGCATTCACTCACATACAACTTTATAGAAAGGGGTAAGATGGGAAATCATCACAATAAAGAGAATTATACTTTCATTTATATCTAAAAATCATAGGTTTATCATATGGCCAAATGACTGTTTTACCCTTTTGTCTCTATTTTTCTTCTGAGAGTTATTTGATGAAATACCAACATCATTATCATTGCCTAAATCTGCAATGATACCAACACCAATTGATCAAACCATACTAGCTAGATTGTTTTTCATCCCTACAAAGATCATTCAAATGAGGCAGGGGCATTTTAGTCTTTTCAAAGACTTCATGCCCTTCACTCAACATAATAAGCTCATCCGTTTGTGTCACAAATCCTTTCCACTGCACACATGGTTGTTTCTTTTTTTACTTAAACTAGAAAAATTGGTCTAATAAGTTAAGCCATACTATCAAGACACTAACTTTTTACCTATTTGCCTTTCTTTTTTCCTTTCAGCTCAATGGTGGTTAATGAATGATAAGGGACTATTTCTGCAATTTCACTCTTATATAGAGACCATTTTTGTAACTTACATTAGCCTTGATCCAACTATTGATTAATATTATATTATAACAAGAAATCAGCCTTACCCCATTTGTATGATGGAACTGGGCTAATTAATGTTATTGTTGTATAACAAGAAATCAAATAAAAGGTTTATAAATCGCCAAATAATTGTTTTCTAACAAACTATGTATTTCTTTTATCAACTCATAGATATCACAAGAAACCAAACAAAAAGAGATTTAAATTTAAGAGCCTTCAAAATCCAAATTGAGATTATTAATATGTAATATCTTTTAGCTAAAACACGGAGCACTGATCAAGTTAGAATTGTAAAAGTCTCTGCAGGATGTTTGATTTTGATTAATAGAAAAAACCCATCAATGTTATCAAATCAAACACAATAATTGGATATTATAATGTCTTTCACTCGGTGGTAGATATGTATTTTAGGGAATTAAGCATGAATATGATATTCTTATAAATATTGCTATTTCTTTTAGAGATAAGCATATGATTTAAGTTGTATATGTATGCACAAAATTAGGCCATTCGACTAATAATGTTAAGATGTGGTGGATAGAGTTAAGAATGTAAAGTCTGGAACTCTAGGGTTTTAACTGAAAACATTTATAGACTTGTCTTTTTATTCAGCATAATTACTTAATTAGTATGAAACATCATTTTTGCAACAAAGTTCAAACTTAAAGATGTATTTATAAAAAAATAAGAGAAATAAAATTGCTTTATACTTTTTATGCCTACAAATGTTCCTACCCAATAAAATTATGACAAGTGTCATCATTCCATATTTTTTTAACTAACTCAGTAAAGCTATATTAAGAATATATCAAATAAAATTAAATTAAATAGTGATTTGTTATAATTTTAATGGATATGAATAATTGTAGGAATAAAAGGTAGGAAGTAGTTTAATTTCTCAACAAATAATAATAATAAACCGAAAGTGCGATGTATGTCAACTACAAGGTCAATTTTTATGATTTATTTGTTATATATATGTGAAATACAATCTAAGGCTAGAGGGAATGGTGCCACCGAAACTACACTCCTTTCACCGTCACATAAGTGTCACGTCATTTTTTACCACAGTAGTGTGGTTTCTTGCCACAATAAAGGAGTGATGCCACACTTTTATTTTATTTTATTTTATTTTTTGTTTTTTTTTTAGCTATTTTAATTTAATAAAACTTCTTTTTTTTAACAAAAAAAAAACATAATTTTAAAAAGACAATATTTCATTAATTAAAAATACAAATACCATACATTGCTTAACTTAAAAAAAAAACCTAAATTTTTTTAAAAGCATATTAAAAACATAAAACCTACAACTTATTAAAAAAAATCACCAAACGATTAAAAACTTTTAAAAAAACTAGAGATTAACCACGATTTACGTAACGTTTTTTCACATCCTACTTCATCGCCAAAATAACTTGAAGCTCGTTCCCGGTCATATTCGACGTGTCCATCGCTAGTATTCGCATGTGGCTCTCCCTTTGTTTCCAAAGCTCTCTTTCAGAAGCAATTTGCAAAATCTTGTCCGTTCTATCTTTTATACCCTTCATGTCGGCCCTCATTTCTTTCAACTCATATGAATTTGACGCTTTGCCTTTGCCTTTGCTTTTTTGCTTTGTCTCTTCCCATTGGTCGGGAAGGTGGTGAAACTGGAATCGATACATCTTCATTCAGATCAAATTGAACATGAGCATCTGATGTAGTGTGGTCGGACTCACTTGTTCTGCTGCGTTTTAAACCACTGTCGATATGCTCATATGATGTTTTGCTATTTTGCCATTTCTTGTTATCTTTCACAAAATTCCAAACTTCAAGAAACTTAAAAGCCTTTAGATTTTCTTTTTGATACACTTTCAACGCTTTCTTCAAAATCACTTCATTGTTTTCTCCACTTTTCCATTGGCGTTTCATATAGTTATACAAATCATTAAACAACATGATTTTCTTGTTCATCTTCCCCCATTTGGAGTACACTTGATGTTTTGAACGATATTCTCCACACTTCATTCCTTTATGGAACCTATGTAAAACGCGAATCCAATAGCGGTCATGCTTTTGGTCTTCTCCAACCGTCGCATCTTCTGAAATATCGATCGAAGATTGTGCCAACACTAACATTTCGAGGGGTTCCCAACATTTAGCCTACACCTTCTCTTTTCGTTTAGTTGCTGCTCGAGTGGGCTGAGCTTTTGTAACGAATTCCAGTTTGGAATCAGAAACGACCGTTTCTGGTTGTGTTTGTTGAACAAATTCAGGTTGAGACAAAAAATCAAATGGATTAAAATCTGTGTCGGGTTGTGGTAGTGGTGGTATTTGTGGTAGTGGTTGCGTTGGTCGTTGTGGAAAATACGGAAGCATACCGCCGTAGTGGTAATACGGAGATGAAAAAATTGGTTGATCATATGAAGGTATTCGGGTGGTGGTGTTTCTAACGGGTGTTTTTTCTTTGTTGGGCCTTTTGGAAGAATACATTTTCAACGAGGAAAAGAGTAAAGATTTTGGTTGAAGGTTGTGTAAATAATGGATATATATATATATATATATATATATATATATATATATATATATATATATATATAGAGAGAGAGAGAGAGAGAGAGAGAGTAAAGTTTAAAAAAAAACAAATTCAATCAATGGACCGTTCAACGTTCAAAAAGGGAATCAAGCACCAACCAATCACATGCGGTAGTTCTTTCTAGCTGTAGTGCGGTCAAGACCGCACAAAACCGCACCCAAAGGGCGGTGTTTACTATCAACGAACGCGGTTCCAAACCGCACTTCATCCGATGAGCCTAAGATGCAGTTTTGTTTGAATATTGCAATGTCAAATTCCAAAGTAAATCATTATTATAACGATTAATCAATAAACATAATAATAAATCGATGTTCTAATTATGAAAAGAGAGAAAAAAAAAATTAAAACCGTGTTTTTATATCTTCTGTTGGGATGCGATTTTCTTCGGTAAAATCAAAATTGAAGTAGGGAAACCAAAGAGTAGAAGGTTAAATGTTTTTTATTTCATTCTATTTCATCTCATTGTTTTTTAAGAGGTCTGCAGAAGAAGTTTGAAAGACATTCGACCGAAGGACCAAATTTCAATAGTTTGAAAGACATTCCGTTTTCAGAACTTCTCTCACCAAATCTGAGATCCGTGGTAAGATTAGGTTCCATACTTATCTCCGATTCAAAATCGATAGGCGTACTGTAATTTCAACATTGTTTTCAGATCCTTGTATCCCTTGTAACCTTTGATTTATGTGCCGATTCATGATGTTCTTACTCTTCGAACTATGTAGGATTTCTACAGAGATAAAAGAAGTAATTAGCGTCTGTAGACATGGATCCCGATTCAGTTAAATCGACTCTGCAGACTCTAGCGTTTGGAAATGTAATGGCTGCAGCTGCTCGTGATTATCAGAAGGTATTTGTATTTCTATGTCATGAAGTTCAAATTCTCTTACGATATTAATTTTGCTTTTTTTTTTTCAAACACTAGATTTCATTGTAGGGTTTGTAAACTGAGATTGAGATATGTTTATCAGAGTCCAATTGCAGTAGTTTGTTTTTCCGGTAGTTTACTGTAGTAATGAATTTTATGTTTAGCCCAAAAGATCTCTATTTTGAAGCTAAAAACTAGTAATTAAAAAATCATATTTGGACTCTGTGAAGAGAATGCTTAACATATTTAACATTTGTATTGAATTTTATAAATAGTGAGTTATTCTGCTCCTTCACATTGATGAAGGATGAGTGATTTTAATGAATGTTTTGCTCCTTCACATTGATGAATAGAACTCATGTATCTATTTAATTCTCTTATAGGAAGTTGCAGCTCATGAAAAGGCACAATCATCATACTCTGTTAATGAAGAGGTTGATCTAGATGATTTGATGGATGTAAGTTGCAAATGCATGTTTATTGTATAACATATGTTTTTAATCAAATTCTTCATTTTAATTCCACTTTTATGGAACTCTATATCAGGATCCTGAGCTGGAAAAGCTGCATGCAGATAGGATTGCAGCTCTTAAGGTTGTAATTTGATTATTATAATGCAAACACAAGTACAAAATGAAATTTGGAAAGTCTTTTTAAGTCTCATTTGCCTTTTATTTTAATTTTTTGTTGGAAAAGAGAGAAGCTGAAAAGAGACAATCATTAACGAAAAAAGGGCATGGAGAGTATAGGGAGATAACTGAAGGAGACTTTTTGAGTGAAGTCACTACCAGTGTAAAGGTGATTTGCCATTTCTACCATCGGGAGTTCTATCGCTGCAAGTAAGTGACCATTTTGCCCTTTTAAGACTCCAACAAACAATTTTCACCATATACTTTCTTGATATCTGTTATTATAGGATAATGGATAAGCATTTGAAGTCTCTTGCAACAACTCATCTTGATGCCAAATTTGTTAAGCTAGATGCAGAGGTTTGTTATTATCATTATTAACAACAATTTTTTTTATTTTTTTTTTATTTTCTTCACATATATATGTTTTTAACATTTTTAAATACCACATACAGAATGCCCCATTCTTTGTGACAAAACTAGGAATCAAGACATTGCCATGTGTCATATTGTTCAGGTCAGATATGTTTGTTTATTATTAATTCTATTAGTGTCAATTTTCCTTTTTTGCGTTATATTTAATGGGATTAAAAATTCAACTTTTTTTTTCTCAGAAAAGGAATTGCAGGAGATAGGCTTGTTGGGTTTCAAGATCTTGGAGGAAAAGACGATTTCAGCACAAGGAAGTTAGAAGCTTTATTGATCAAGAAAGGTAACATTTTTTTTTTCTAAAAGTTCCTGTACTTTAAAAAAAACATTTATAAAAAGGGGAAAAAATGGGTTAAATGAAAGTAGGATGC
Source organism: Lactuca sativa (assembly GCF_002870075.4). Lineage (NCBI taxonomy): Eukaryota > Viridiplantae > Streptophyta > Magnoliopsida > Asterales > Asteraceae > Lactuca > Lactuca sativa. Next base: position 340,057,833 of record NC_056627.2, on the reverse strand, counting down.
TATATAAAAAAAATGAAATTATGATGTTATGTGTTGTGTAGGTATAATTGAGGAGAAGAAAAAAGATGAGGATGAAGAAGCTGAATATGACGAAAGTAGACGTAGGACAGTTAGATACTCTGGAATTCATGATTCCGACTCTGAATAATTAAAAAAAAAAAAGAGAAACTAAAATGACTATTTCTCAAAAGTATTAATTTTTCCAAATCTTATATGTTGTATATGTATAATTAAATGTTTGCAAATTTTAAGTATGGTGTGTTTGCATTTAAATAGTTGCTATATCTAGTTCATCATCAAAATGTATGTGTATGTATTTGATGATGACAAGTTGATTAAACTGACTCAATAGTTGGTTAGTTTTGTATGGATTGAAACGGTAATTTTGTAATTTCTTGTGGGAAAAAAATGGAAATTTGATGACTCGATTCTTATAGTTCGAATTGTCTTTTCTCATCTATATCAACATATTATTTATTTAATATATTATAAATTTTTGGAATATTATTTTTGAAATAAAGGCAGTTTATTATATGTTATCTATGCTTTTCATTAAATTTATCACATTGCTAACATGATGGGATAAGCTGGTTCACATTGATGCGGACCAAATATGTATGGATCGAAACTTATCACTTGAATTTTGATTGATTACAAATGCAATTTCAAGTCAAAATAAGATCAAGCAAGCAATACAATGCAATAGTTTTTTTTTTTTTTTTTTTTTTTTTTTTTTTTTTTTTGGGTTATAAATATGGTAGAAAATCGTTTATCAAGTGTATCGATACATAAAACAGAATTTTGGAACCCAAGACTATTAAGTACTAAAGCCAAATACATTAGAAATTCGATGCAACCTGTTTTTGCTTTTACACAAGTCATACCAAGGTATAGTAAGACATGCATTTATTGATGTATAAAGATAGATTTTTCAATGTAGATTGCCTTGATAAGATGTTATAAAAGAGATACGAAAGTAAGGTGTTCTAAAATGAAATTTGAAATGAATTCAGTTATTTCAACTATGCTATTATGAAAATATAAAAATAAAATGCCTTAATAAGTTGCCATAAACCAAATATGAAAGTAGGATGTTGTGCAATGCTATAATACGGATATCAAAGTACAATGCCTTACTTTTATTTTTCCTATAGAGACTTTATAGTTTGAGCATCTAACAAATGATAAGATTACACATTCAAAATGTAGCCTAATAAGATATTTTACTTTTATTTTTTCTTGTTATGATGTTGTACATTATAAAACTAAACTTCTTTGATTATGAGTTGTTGGATGTATAAAGTTCATATCTTGGTACTTATTCTTCTAAATTCAAGTTTGAGGTCATATTTGGATGGTTTTGGCCCCTTCCATGGATGCTCTTGGAGTTTGAGGAACTTATTATGCCTAGTATGGCTCCTCTATGGTTTATATGTTCTGTAGAATGGAGTCACCTTGTGTCCATGCACAAGTTTTGGCTCTATTAAGGACTTAGGATTGTAGATCCAGTTTTAGAATGGAGTCCTAATGGATAAATTTGAAAACTTTATCCATTAAGTCATTGAAAAGTAGATCTGAAGTTTTGGGTTTAGATCTCTAAGGATTAAGCACTTAATGAAGAGAATGACATTCTGTCAGATCCCACGATCGATCCGATCCGAACTTTATTCATTTTGTGTTTATTGGTGTCGTAACCGATCCGGACCCCTATTTGAAAATTAAAATGCTCTAGAACCCTCTCCCAAAATGCATCTAGCCTTTTGTTGATTTCCGCGTACTTTATCTTTAGAAATATCGACATATGCCGTAGCCAAAGCCAACTCTTCACGTTCCACCAAGTTCTTTCGCTTTTGGTGGTGTGTATATGTAACACCTCAAAATTTTCAAACTTTAAAATGCTATGGTTTTAAAAACATTCAGGAATTAACACACATTTAAAAAAAACGGTCCCACAAAAACATTTACAAAATAAAAACATTGGGTGTTACCATTAAGCATCAATACTGTCATAACATACAAATAAAAATTACATGAATACAATAAATAAGGAACTTAACAAGTTCCACTCTATTCTCTATCTCATAACTTCTACTTCTATCTATCATTTTTCTCCTTAAATATAACTTGGGATACGTGACATTAAAAATGAATACGTAAGCCAAAAATGTCTCGTGAGCTACGCGAGTTTTAGATCATAAAACATTTTCAATTATTTTCAAAGAAAACTCCTTTCATACATACCATAAAGCATTTTCAATCATTTACATGAAAAATCATTTCATACATAACATAGCATATCATATCATAGGCATCATTTCTTATCTTATCTTTCCATTAGCTTCTTTTCCATTTCCATTTCCATTTTCCATTTCCAAGACCAAGGTGGAAAGAACAAATCAATTCACCAAAGCATCATATTTTCGTTTCCAAGACCAAGGGGGAAAGAATCCCTCATGCATATATGACATATAATTCATGAAGGGGAAGGTACCACCCTAGTAGGTTCCTCTAAACTTCTTATGAGGTGTCATGGCTCATGCAGTTTTCATTATTTTTTTACTTTCTTTCCTTTTTACTTTCTTTTTAGCTTTCACTTTCCACATTATCAATACTTATATCATCATTTATAATAGTGTAGGTTACTAGTAAGATATACTTTGAAAAGACATTTCCCATATCAAATAATAGTTTTTTTCCGAAACATTCTTTTCTTTCAAAAATGTTCTTTCCTTCAAGGCATTCTTTCAAAACATCATTTCCAAAAGAATTTGACACTTTTATTTCAAAGACAAAATTGCAAAAATGGTCCCTGTGGTTGGAAAATTTATGTACTTTTGGTCCAAAACGAAATGTTGGTGCACCACTGGTCCAATTTTAGATACATTGTGTGGTTTTGGTCCCTATGGTTGTACTTTCTTGTGTTTTTGGTCCACATCCCACCTAAAATGACTAATATGCTCCTTAAATAATTATATTTTAATTTCTTTTATTTATTTTCTTATTCTTATAATAAAATAAAAAACAAAAATAAAATAAACCCACCACTCTCTCTCTCTCTCTCTATGATCCTCCATATCAAAAAGAAACCCAACTCGTTCTTGAAGGTGTTCTCTATCGGATCAATATTGCAGGCTTCATCATCCCATGCTTCTCCTTCGCACCTCCAATAACCACCCTTCACATATGTTTCTTCGACGACCATCGTGCCACCGTTACATCTGAACACCTGTAACAATGTGACATCCCCAAAATCTCGGCCAGAAAAGACCGATTTTCATTTATGCTTTTAAATATTTTCAGAGTAAATCCTTTTGATTTGAAAGAGTTGCGGAATTTGTTCCCAAAAACAAAACATGATAAAACAATGTTTACCAAAGCATTTCATAAAAGAAATGTATTTTCATTATAATCAAAACTCGGGGTGTCATGTTCCGATACAGACCAATAAGCATAAACGAATACATTACAAGTCATTTAACAAATATAAACATATGCAGACTTGTAAACAAAACAACTTGATGGTTCATCCATCTCATGCCCTTCCGCTACTTCCTGTAATACAATTTAAAACTGAGAGGGTCAGGCTTGGGAGCATGGTGAGCATATAGGGTTTTCAACCCACAATAAATATCATATTTAATTTTCACCAACCAACAATAACCTAATTACCCATTCCCGTTATTCTCACTTTATGTCCCTAAAACAACTAACACAAGGGACCTAGTCTAAGAATATTTCATCGGGGCTACAACACATGCTTCGGGGGTACCTCAGCAATATAAGTCAAATAAGGCAACCATGAGGGGGATGGAGTGCAGCGAATGAACACCCAAGTTCATTAACACCTACAGGTGGCGAACCTGCTAATGTTTCCACAAGACTATCTAGAAAAGTATGTGGTCGTCATCTAAACTCCGCTAGATGACTAAATCAAACAACAACGAGGCCTCTCATCTGTTTATTACACACCAACTATCTACCCATGTTCTACCCAACATATTAGTAGATGAAAATATACATTTGTATACATAGTTTAAAAACCTGTATAGCATGCTTTGATCAACACATATATCACATATCAGATGAGGAACACACACACATAACACATATCTCATAGAGAATAAATCATATCTATGAGGTAGAAGAAAGTGAATACACATTCACACACATAACCACAAAATTATACACATAATACGTATTCCGTATAAAATAACTCATAATTATGCGATAGAAGAAAGTAACTACACACTCACTCTTATAAACAACAATATACTTAATACACTCGAACCAAACTTGTATTATTATCGTGTTTATGAAAGGTAGTATACACTCACTTGATCAGAAGATGATCGGACAACACTACGACTTGCAGAAGTAGTAATCCTCAGCAGATCTGGAAGATCTCCTCGAAAATCGAACTTCTCGCGGGCAGAGCTTCGACTCGGAAACCGCACTTCTCGGGATCTTCGGGATCTCGGGACTTGCCTCGAGGCTCGGGAATATTACCGGGGCTTCGGGATATAATCGGCACGCAAAACGAGGCAAAGGACTAGAGAGAAGGAAGAAATTTTGAATGAGAAATGAGCTGCCTTCGGATCCCCTTTTATAGTGCTGGACCCTCGCATGAACGCGGGGCGTATGCCTGTAAGCGGGGCATACAGGGCTCCGAAATCGTCACTGCATGCGTCATCCGAAATGTCGACACTCTTCGGAGTACGCGGGGCGTTCTTGCGTACGCGGGGCGTACGTCGGATTGGTCCGGTGACTGGGCTTCGGATAAGGCCGGATTTTTTATTTAAAAATAAATACAAATTAATTAATAAACTTCGGAAATTCATAACTTCTTCATACGAACTCCGTTTTCGACGTTCTTTATATCCACACGAAGGTGAGACTACGCTCTACAACTTTCGTTTAGACTCCGTCGGCTAATTTTGAATTTATTTTTATTATTTATTTTTAATAGGCCGTGACAGACAAACTTCGTTATAAATTCATAACTTCTTCGTTTGACGTCCGTTCTCGCCTAACTTTTTATCGCTTCGACACCAACAATGAGATCTTCGATTCTCATTTAGATTGCTTCGGCTAAAAACCCCTCGATCTCAAATCGAGTAAAACAGGCTGCGTACTGCTAAGTCGAAACTTCGATAAATCATAACTTCCTCATACGAAGTCAGATTTGGGCGCTCTATATATATTTGGAAACCTCGTTTCAACTACTACAACATTAATCAAAGATATTAAGTTTATTTTACACTTAAATTTTGACGCTTATTTTTATTCTTAATTAATCAAACCACATAATTAAGCAATTAAGCACAAAACACATAATACTCAAATAATACAATCTTATTACTTCAAAATGGGTTACAAAGGTTAACCTAGACTATTACATTGCTAAAAATGGCAAGCCCGGAAACACAGGCGTTACAATTCTCTCCACCTTAGAATGATTCCGTCCCCGGAATCACACATCAACAAACAAATGCGGATAGCGACTCAACATGTCACTCTCCGTCTCCCAGGTGAGATTCGGCCCATTTGTGTGTTTCCATCGGACAAGCACTAACCCAACCATTTTGCGACGCAACTTCTTAGTCTTTCGGTCAACAATTGCCTCTGGTTCTTCTATCAACCTTTTGTTCTCATCAATTCTCAATTCAGAAATTGGAATTATATCGGGAACTTCCCCCGTGAACTTCCTCAAATAACACACATGAAAAGTGTTGTGAATTCCATTTAGTTCTTTGGGTAATTCGAGCTTGTAAGCTTGGTTCCCAATCCTCTGAAGAACTTTAAACGGTCCAATAAACATTGGACTCAACTTTCCCCTTTTACCAAGTCTTATAAGTCCCTTCCATGGCGAGACTTTAAGCAAAACCGAATCTCCAATCTCAAAAGTCATCGGTCTTCGCTTCTTGTCAGCATAGCTCTTTTGACGATCTTGAGCTGCTAACATTCTTTCCCTAATTATTTTCAACTTTTCAGCAGTTTGATGAACCATCTCTGGTCCCATAAACTGCTTTTCCCCAACCTCAAGCCAACAAGACGGCGTATGACACTTCTGTCCATACAAAGCTTGATAAGGTGTCATCTTAATGCTCGAGTGAAAACTATTATTATAGGAAAATTCTACCAAAGGTAAATGTTCATCCCAATTACCTAGGAATTCCAAGGTACATGCTCTCAGCATATCTTCAAGTGTTTGTATTGTTCTTTCACTCTGACCATCAGTCTACGGATGGTAAGCTGTGCTTAAACATAACTTGGTACCCATTTCCTCTTGTACACATTTCCAAAACCTTGAGGTGAAACGGCTATCACGATCCGATACAATCGTTAACGAAACACCGTGAAGCCTCACAATTTCCTTCACGTAAGAATTCGCAAGCTTTTCCATAGACCATTTCTCCCTGGCCGCTATGAAATGCGCACTCTTAGTGAATCGATCAACGACCACCCAAATCATGTCGTGACCATTCTTTTTTCTGGGCAGTTTAGTGACAAAATCCATAGCAATGTCTTCCCACTTACCCATAGGCACAGGCAATGGTTCTAAACTCCCGTAAGGTTTCTGATGTTGTGTCTTGACTCTCGCACAAGTCACACACTCGGCCACATACTTTGCAACATCAAGCTTCATCGTCGGCCACCAGTAGTAGGGTTTCAGGTCCCTATACATTTTAGTGCTACCCAGATGAATTGAGTACATGGTTTTCTGAGCTTTTTCCATCAGAAGATCCCTAATTCCTCCTGACTTAGGTACCCAAATACGATCTTGGAATACCTTCAGTCCATGACCGTTAGTACCAAACACCAACGTTTTACCCAAACGTTCCTCCTTTCGGTCATTTTTCTCAGAAGCTTCCTCTTGAGCTTTCTTTATACTTTCCATAATGGTCGAGAAACTTCAATTCTCAACGCTCTTGGCCTCTTCCTTTCAAGATTGACTTTCCGACTGAGAGCATCAGCAACAACATTAGCTTTACCGGGGTGGTAAAGTATCTCGCAGTCGTAGTCTTTAAGTAATTTTAGCCAGCGTCGTTGCCTCATATTCAATTCCTTCTGATTAAAGAGATATTGGAGACTCTTATGATCAGTAAAAAGTTTGCACTTCGTGCCATAGAGGTAATGCCTCCATATTTTCAGAGCGAAAACTACCGCCGCCAACTCCAAATCATGAGTCGGGTAATTCTTTTCATGCCCTTTCAGCTGTCGAGACGCATATGCTATCACCTTTTCTCTTTGGGTCAAAACACAACCCAATCCAACACCAGACGCATCGCTATAAACAGCGAAGTCTTCAACTCCATCGGGTAGAGAAAGTATCGGTGCCTCGCATAGCTTCTTCTTTAACTTCTCGAATGCTTCTCTATGCTTATCACTCCAAGCATAAGTAGCTCCTTTGTGGGTCAAAGCTGTTAATGGAGTAGCAATCGAAGAAAAGCCTTGGATAAACCTGCGGTAATATCCAGCTAATCCTAAAAAGCTTCGAACCTCCGTGGGACTTTTCGGTTGTTCCCACTTCGTCACAGCTTCAATCTTTGCTGGATCAACCATTATCCCTTCTTGGTTGACCATGTGACCCAAGAATTGGACTTCACGAATCCAAAAATCACATTTGGAGAACTTTGCATACAGCTTCTCCTGCTTCAAAACTTCTAACACTTCTCGCAAGTGTCTGCCATGCTCCTTCTGGCTTTTCGAGTAAATCAGAATGTCGTCTATGAACACTATCACGTATTTATCAAGGAAAGGATTACAAACCCTATTCATCAAATCCATAAACGTTGCAGGAGCATTGGTTAGTCCAAACGACATAACCAAGAACTCGTAGTGTCCATATCTAGTTCTGAATGCAGTCTTCTCGATATCTTGCTCTCTTACTTTCAGCTGATGATATCCTGACCTCAGATCGATCTTCGAGAAATAGCTCGAACCTTGCAATTGATCAATTAGGTCATCAATCCTTGGCAACGGATATCTATTCTTTATTGTTGCCTTGTTCAGCTCTCTGTAATCGATGCACATTCTCATACTTCCATCTTTCTTCTTTACAAATAACACCGGAGCTCCCCAAGGCGATGAACTATGTCTAATGAAACCTTTGTCCAATAACTCCTGAAGTTGCATCATCAGCTCCTTCATCTCCGTCGGTGCTAATCGATAAGGTGCTTTTGCTATTGGCGTGGTTCCTGGTAACAAGTCTATTCTGAACTCCACTTGTCTATCAGGTGGTAATCCAGGAAGATCCTCGGGGAATACTTCCGGAAAATCACACACCACTGGAATGCTCTGCATCACCTTCTTTTCTTTCTTAGCATCAATCACAAACGCTAAATATGATGTACATCCCTTAGTCAAACACTTTCTGGCTTTCATTAGAGAAATGATTCCAGAATTCACTCGCCGTTTGTCCCCATACACCATAAACGAATCTTTTCCAGGCGGGTTTACTTTAACTATCTTTTTCTTGCATAAAATTTCGGCATCATTGGCGCTAAGCCAATCCATTCCCAAGATGATGTCGAAACCATTAAGTTCAATAGGCAATAATTCCTCGTGAAACTTATTCCCATTAAGGTCGATTAAGATGTCTTTCATACGATGGCTAACGGGTACAAACTTGTCACTAGCTACTTCGACTAATAAAGCATTATCTAGTCTATCAACAGGCAAAGCTAGCTTTCTACCAAACTCATGCGAAATAAAGGAGTAGTTGGCTCCAGAATCAAACAATATATGAACAGGTAATTCGTTTACGAGAAAGGTACCTGAAGCGACATCAGCTTCATCCTTCGCAGCCTCAAGTGTCATCTGGAAGGCTCTCGCCTTCGGCTTTGGTGGAATGTTGGGCTTTGCTGCCTCCTTCTTCTTCGGACAGTCTTTCAAAATGTGCCCCTCTTCATTACACCCAAAACACATCCTTTTGTTGTTCGGACATTCATTGGCAAAATGTCCGACCTTTCCACACTTGTAGCAGGTTACATCCTCGCTACATTTCCCAAAGTGCTTTTTCTTACACTTGTCACACCACTTTGCTTCGCCTCCCTTTCCTCCAAACTTTTTCGAATCAGACTTCGAAAATTTGCCCTTCTTTCCGGAACCAGATGTTCCTTCAAGCTTTCTTTTCTCACCAACCTCAACCTTGTCGGTGGTTCTCCCCTTGATCATGTTCTCAACAGACTTAGCAGCCCAGATAGCTGCCTCTAGAGTAAGTGCCTGACGTACTGGCACATCGTACTCCCATGGGAGTCCCTTTGCGTACCGGTCCACCTTCGTCAGCTCGTCTGGAACGATACGCAAGGCAAACTTCATCTTATCGGTGAAGTTATTGGTGTATTCATCAATTGACATGCTACCCTTAAATAATTATATTTTAATTTCTTTTATTTATTTTCTTATTCTTATAATAAAATAAAAAACAAAAATAAAATAAACCCACCACTCTCTCTCTCTCTCTCTATGATCCTCCATATCAAAAAGAAACCCAACTCGTTCTTGAAGGTGTTCTCTATCGGATCAATATTGCAGGCTTCATCATCCCATGCTTCTCCTTCGCACCTCCAATAACCACCCTTCACATATGTTTCTTCGACGACCATCGTGCCACCGTTACATCTGAACACCTGTAACAATGTGACATCCCCAAAATCTCGGCCAGAAAAGACCGATTTTCATTTATGCTTTTAAATATTTTCAGAGTAAATCCTTTTGATTTGAAAGAGTTGCGGAATTTGTTCCCAAAAACAAAACATGATAAAACAATGTTTACCAAAGCATTTCATAAAAGAAATGTATTTTCATTATAATCAAAACTCGGGGTGTCATGTTCCGATACAGACCAATAAGCATAAACGAATACATTACAAGTCATTTAACAAATATAAACATATGCAGACTTGTAAACAAAACAACTTGATGGTTCATCCATCTCATGCCCTTCCGCTACTTCCTGTAATACAATTTAAAACTGAGAGGGTCAGGCTTGGGAGCATGGTGAGCATATAGGGTTTTCAACCCACAATAAATATCATATTTAATTTTCACCAACCAACAATAACCTAATTACCCATTCCCGTTATTCTCACTTTATGTCCCTAAAACAACTAACACAAGGGACCTAGTCTAAGAATATTTCATCGGGGCTACAACACATGCTTCGGGGGTACCTCAGCAATATAAGTCAAATAAGGCAACCATGAGGGGGATGGAGTGCAGCGAATGAACACCCAAGTTCATTAACACCTACAGGTGGCGAACCTGCTAATGTTTCCACAAGACTATCTAGAAAAGTATGTGGTCGTCATCTAAACTCCGCTAGATGACTAAATCAAACAACAACGAGGCCTCTCATCTGTTTATTACACACCAACTATCTACCCATGTTCTACCCAACATATTAGTAGATGAAAATATACATTTGTATACATAGTTTAAAAACCTGTATAGCATGCTTTGATCAACACATATATCACATATCAGATGAGGAACACACACACATAACACATATCTCATAGAGAATAAATCATATCTATGAGGTAGAAGAAAGTGAATACACATTCACACACATAACCACAAAATTATACACATAATACGTATTCCGTATAAAATAACTCATAATTATGCGATAGAAGAAAGTAACTACACACTCACTCTTATAAACAACAATATACTTAATACACTCGAACCAAACTTGTATTATTATCGTGTTTATGAAAGGTAGTATACACTCACTTGATCAGAAGATGATCGGACAACACTACGACTTGCAGAAGTAGTAATCCTCAGCAGATCTGGAAGATCTCCTCGAAAATCGAACTTCTCGCGGGCAGAGCTTCGACTCGGAAACCGCACTTCTCGGGATCTTCGGGATCTCGGGACTTGCCTCGAGGCTCGGGAATATTACCGGGGCTTCGGGATATAATCGGCACGCAAAACGAGGCAAAGGACTAGAGAGAAGGAAGAAATTTTGAATGAGAAATGAGCTGCCTTCGGATCCCCTTTTATAGTGCTGGACCCTCGCATGAACGCGGGGCGTATGCCTGTAAGCGGGGCATACAGGGCTCCGAAATCGTCACTGCATGCGTCATCCGAAATGTCGACACTCTTCGGAGTACGCGGGGCGTTCTTGCGTACGCGGGGCGTACGTCGGATTGGTCCGGTGACTGGGCTTCGGATAAGGCCGGATTTTTTATTTAAAAATAAATACAAATTAATTAATAAACTTCGGAAATTCATAACTTCTTCATACGAACTCCGTTTTCGACGTTCTTTATATCCACGCGAAGGTGAGACTACGCTCTACAACTTTTGTTTAGACTCCGTCGGCTAATTTTGACTTTATTTTTATTATTTATTTTTAATAGGCCGCGACAGACAAACTTCGTTATAAATTCATAACTTCTTCGTTTGACGTCCGTTCTCGCCTAACTTTTTATCGCTTCGACACCAACAATGAGATATTCGATTCTCATTTAGATTGCTTCGGCTAAAAACCCCTCGATCTCAAATCGAGTAAAACAGGTTGCATACTGCTAAGTCGAAACTTCGATAAATCATAACTTCCTCATACGAAGTCAGATTTGGGCGCTCTATATATATTCGGAAACCTCGTTTCAACTACTACAACATTAATCAAAGATATTAAGTTTATTTTACACTTAAATTTTGACGCTTATTTTTATTCTTAATTAATCAAACCACATAATTAAGCAATTAAGCACAAAACACATAATACTCAAATAATACAATCTTATTACTTCAAAATGGGTTACAAAGGTTAACCTAGACTATTACATTGCTAAAAATGGCAAGCCCGGAAACACAGGCGTTACAAACAAAAACCCCAAATCTCCACAGTTTTTTATTCTAAAGAAGAAAGAGACGAACATGAAGGGTCGGGGTTTGGAAATTATCTCAGAATCTGAAGACGAAGAAGGTGATTGGAGAGGTTGGGTTTTTTCTTGCCCTATATCGCCTTGGTTCACCCCACGTCTCCAGTTTTTCACAATTGATCGACACCTACCTCCTATTTCTTTTTCTTTGTTCTAAATAGAGACGTCATGTCAATTTATGGTGGTGATTGGTGGCTAATTTGGGAGGTGATTGGTGGTTATTGTCGTGTGATCAAGAAAGGGGTGGAGGAGTGTTTATGGTGGTGATTGGTGGCTAATTTGGGAGGCCGATGGGTGCGCCGCCACTCTCGACCTCATATGTTCCCTTCAATCCACCTTCTGCCACATTGACTATTCGACAATCAACATCAAGCCACATTCAACACTCACCTTCTTCTTTAAATCCATCGATTTTCTGATTTTGTGGGTCTTTGTGGATGGTGAGAAGTTAGCAGAGCTCAGCCAAGCTTTTGGTTTGATTTTTCTGGCAAGATATGGGAGGGAAAGGCATATAGTAGGGTTTTCTAGAAAAAATCTGATGACCGGTGGTTTGGTGGTTGGTGGTGAAAGCTTATCAGGTTAAGGAAGGAGAGGTGGGGGTGGGGGGATGGAGGTGGTTGGCGGCGAATGGTGTTAGGGAATGGAGATAGTGGTGGGAGGAGTGATAAAGAAAGATTTTGGGTGTGTTTTTAAGCGGATGGTGGAGAACAACGACGGTGGCAAGCAGATGGTGGTGGTAAATGGCGATGATGACAGACAGATGGTGGTGGTGAACGTTGTTGGTAACAGATGGATCTTGGTGGTGAACGATGGTGGGATATGTTGGGAGTTCTTGAGAGGGTGGCATCTGGTGGGTATACTTGAGAGAGAGAGAGAGAGAGACTTTTTGTATCTTTAATAGTCATTTAAAAAATAGAAAATACAAATCTAAAGGGTATAATAGTCATTTTAAGTGTATAGGGATCAAAAACACTAAAAAGATCCAAAATTGGACCATTGATGCACCACCAAACTTTTTTGGACCAAAACCGCAAAATTTTGTCAACCACAAGGACCATTTTTTCAATTTTGTGTATTTCAAAACATTTCATATATCAAAGCATTATTGGTGTTTCATTACCATAAAATCATTTTTCCATGTACCCTAAAATGGGAAAAATGCTAGCAGTACTCACCTCAATCACGAGAAGCTTAGCTAGTTCTTCTCTAGTTCCTTTCCTTAGAGCAACACTCTCTAACACCACATATATAACATGAAGGTGAAGGTCAACAAAATGACCAAATTACCCTTCTAAGATTTCTAAAATAAAGTTTGAGGGCAATCGGAGGTCATTTACTAGATTTTCCATGAAAAAATATATACTTAACAGGATATTTGACACGCCTCCGTGTCAAAAGTGCATGTCACCATTTTGTGCATAAATTTGTTAAAAACTTTGTAACTTGTTCCCTAGACCTCCAATGGCCACCAAACTTTACCAAGTGTTTTTTTGGAAACGGAACTTCCCTAACGAGGGTTTCCGGGCCAGCTTTCACGCACCGGCTAATCCCCCGCTGCAAACATGAGGCTTTGCCTCACGCCCTGGAGTCACTGCAGATGAACCTCCATGGTGAACATGTTTATTAAGGACTAAATAAAGGTTATAAACTTCTAAAATGAAAGGGTTAAGACCTTTGTAACAATGCAAAATTCATAATGCTTATAAACACTCAAATGAAAGGGTTAAGAGCTCAAGTTGATCAAGAACACTCTTTAACCAATATGAATTATTCACAAATCATCTAATACATCATTGGGTGTTGTTAAGTGCTTAAAATTACACAAAGCTCATGTCAATTCCATAATAGAGTTATGGAATGTCCAATTCCATTCCAACTTTCCCATTTTGCCCTTTGGGCCAAAATAATCACTTAAGCTAAAACATTAATAACATCCCTCCATGTTTGTGTTTCAATATAATATATAGAGTGTCAATTCATGTTCATGCGTGTCATTCACTTCTTATACGTCAATCATCATGTGGTTATCCATAGATTTCCAAAAGTACCCTTATGGCTAATTATTCCATAAATTCAACTATAGATCACTCAAACCTTCATGTTCTTGCATTCAAATCATATTATTAGTATCAACTCATGTTTATGAGTATAATATAATCATCAAATTATCACATACAAATGATTCCATTATTTTTATCACATTTTCCCCAAAATCACCTAAAATCCATGTTTATACTTGATTCTATCATCATGGGTGTGTTTAAGCATTCCAATTGGTTTATTTCATCAAACATCATCTAGGCCTTTGTATCATCATGGGTGTGTTTAAGCATTCCAATTGGTTTATTTCATCAAACATCATCCAGGCCTTTGAATCCATTCCAATCTAACATATAAACATGAAATCCCCAATTTGAACTTCTAGGGTTCATTAGGGTTTTCACCCAAATCCTTAAATCCATCAATAGGATGATTGGATTGAGATTGGGATCATCAAAACAACTCAAGGGAGGTTAGAAACCAGAACCCTAATCAAGGAATCAAACTAATTTCAACATTGGGGTTTTTCCCAAACCTTTAATCCAAAATATATAGGTAGAGAATAAGCAATTATACCTCTCAAGCTTGATGTTGCTTCATATCTTCAATTACTAACTTGATTCGTCAACAACCACTCTAAATCTTCCGTTGCTTCATAGAAATCACAATTTCCCTCTAACTTTATCTCAATCACGTTCTTCCCAATCAAATGGGAGAGAAAACCCATTAACTAGTTTTGAACTTTCCTAACTTGCTACTTTTGGTCCCTCTTTACAAAAGCTCTTTCAAAATAACTCCAAACTAACTTAGAAGCTTCAATTAACCTCCAAAATGGTCCCTCTACATCCTAATCTTCACAACTTAGTCCAAGTTATTAAGTTGGTCAAATCTCTAGTCAAACCTAAGTTTCACCCGATTGTCACAAATGGCCCTTTAACTTTTACGATGTTATAATTTTCACTTCTAACCTTCTAAATTTCATATCAACTAACGATATGCTTACTCCTTAATGCTTTAACTATATACATCATCTCTCTTTTATTCACTTTATTTATTTAAGAACCTGTAACGTCCGTGTTTCTAGGCTAGGCATTAATGGTGATGTAACAGTCTAGGTTAACCTTTGTAACATGTTTTGAAATAATAAAAATGTATTATTTGAGTATTAGGTGTTTTATGCTTAATTATTGTGACTTAATTGAATTAAGGATAAAATAAGCGTTAAAGTAAAATATTAGATAAACCCAATATCTATGAAGGAAGATGTAGTGGTCGTGACAAGGATTCCGGGTATATAAAGAATGCCGAAATCCGAGTTATAACGAAGAAGTTATTACATGTCGAAGTTTCGCGACAGATCCGATACGACACTGCGTGACGTAAATAGTGAATTTACGATAGAGCAGTATTTAGAAATAGTAATCTAAACGAAAGTCGTAGAATACGTTAAAACTAGAGCGTGCATAAAAAGAACGTCTAAATCTGACTTCGTATGAGGAAGTTATGATTTTTCGAAGTTTCAACTTAGCAGTATGCGACCCAAAGTTCAAATATGAGATCGAGTGATTTCTAGCCGAAATAATCTAAACGAGAATCGAAGATCTCGTCGATAGTAATGCAACGGTAAAAAGACAGACGAAAACGGACGTCAGATGAAGAAGTTATGAATTTCTAACGGAGTTTTCCTGTCCCGGCCTACTAAAAATATAAATAATAAAAATAAAGTTAAAATTAGCCGACGGAGTCTAAACAAAAGTTGTAGAGTATAGTCTCACCTATGCGGGAACGTCAAAAATGGAGCTCGTATGCAAAAGATACGAATTTTAGAAGTTTGGAAATCGGGAGTTACGCCCAGCGTACCCGTGTTCATGGGCTGAGTTGGGCCACGTCTCCCTACTCCATCACTTGAGTGCCTCAGGTCCGAAGCCTTGACGTATCCGATCTGTTCCTTGTAGTGAGACTTTCATAAGACAAAAGACTCACGACAAGCTTGAACCTTGTAGTGAGCGATGTATTTTCATTGGCTACCCGCATAAGTCCTTTATATATCTCTTCTATAGACCGAGTGACAATGTTGTCTTCGTTGCGAGGAGAGAGGTTTTTCGAGATAGAGAACTCAAATGCAAAGAGGAACAGTAGGAGGCAAATTGACCTTGAAAAGCTTCAAGAATCAAGTGATCAAGGAACTTCAAACACTAGCACTCAACCCGAGGAGGAAAATCGTGTTGAACCAATTGACAAGTCCTTACCTCTTAGACGTTCCAATAGAGTTAGTGTTCCGCCCGTATTATATGTTTTCCATATAACTGATGAGGGTGATACGTTTACTAGGGATAGTACGCTAATAAATATCGATGAACCTAACAACAACAAGGAAGCCACGGCCTACGAGCCGTAGAGTTAGTGTCGACGAGCCGGTACGCCCAGCATACGAGGATGTACGCCCAAAGTAAATCGAGGGTTCGGCCCCTATAAATAGAACTCGAGGGCTGCCGAATTTTGTTGCTAATTTTCATTTACCTCACCCCTAAACTTTCTTTCTACGTGCAAGTTATACCCCCAAAGCCCCGGTATTGTCCCAACACCCGAAGCAAGTCCCGAAGCCCCGAAGATCCCGAGAAAAAGAGTTTTTTAGACGAAACTCTGCCCGTGTGAAGCCCGGTTTTTGAGAGAACATCCCAGTTTCATTGAAGATTATTCCTTCAAGAGACGTAGTGTTTTCCGAGCATCGTCTTATCAAGTGAGTGTATATTCATTTTCTTCTAACACATAGATACGAAGTATTCTCTATAAATACATGTTATGTGTTTATATATTATTTGTTTATTTGAGATAAATGTTGAATGAATGTTTTATACACGTTTTACACTGTATATGTATTTTTATCTACAAATATGTTGGGTGAAACATGGGTAGATAGTTGATGTGTGATTAAATAAAATGATGAGAGGCCTCGATGTTGTTGCTGATTAAGTCATCTAGCGGAGTTTAGATGACGACCACAGACTTTTCTAGACAGTCTAGTGGAACGTTGGCAGACTCGCCACCTGTAGGTGTTATTGAACTTGGGTGTTCAATTGTTTTACTCCATCCTCCACATGGTTGACTTGGTTGACATATATTGCTGAGGAACCCCCGAAGCATGTGTTGTCGCCCCGATGAAAATCCTTAGGCTAGGTCCCTTATGATAGTTGTTTTAGGGACGTAAAGTGAGGATAACGGGAATGGGTAATTTGGTTATTGTTGGTTAATGAAATTAATATAATTATTTATTGTGGGTTGAAATCCCTATATGCTCACCAGGCTCCCAAGCCTGACCCACTCAGTTTTTCTTTGTATTACAAGTAGTGACACCATAACATAAGTTGGATGATTTATCAAGATATTTTTTATTGTAGACCTGTAGTTGTATATAACTGTTGTAAGGTCTATTTTGTACTCTTTATGCTTTTGGTCTGTATTAGAACATGACATCCCGAGTTTTGTTATATAATGAAAATACATTTCTTTAAGAAATGCTTTGGTGAATCTTATTTTATCATATTTTGATTTGGGAACAAATTTCGTAACTCTTTTAATCAAAGGATAACTCTGAAATTATTTTAAAAGCATAAACTAAACCGGTCTTTTCTGTCCGTGAATTTGGGGATGTCACAGTTGGTATCAGAGCATTAGTTTAAGCGAACTAGGAATTTTAGAATTTCTAGACTTAAACTTAGAATGCTAAGTGTAACATCCCAAACTTCAAGACCAAAAATTTCATTTTTAATTAGGTTATTACATAAAATCAGAGTGTGAATAATCAAAATATAATATTATGAAACCATATCAGAGTATAATCCCAAGGATCTCGTGTGCGGAAAACATAGTGTGATGCGCTGCGACCAAGCCGACTCCTTTCCTTTGAAAGAAAGTACCTGAAACAAAAACTGTAAACTGTAAGAACGAAGCTTAGTGAGTTCCCCCATCATACCACATACCACCTAATACCATCAGTATCTTTCTACCGGTAACTGTCATCGGTATCTTTCAACCGGTAACCGGGAACTATTTCACCCCTACCACTATCACATAATAATATGTCATAAACATACTGATCACGTACTAATATCATAAACATACTGATCACATACTAACATATCATAAACATACAGATAAGCATTGCATCGGTTCTGTATACCCCTTCGGTATCTATCAACCGGTAACTGCCATCGATATCTTTCAACCGGTAACTGCCATCGGTATCTTTCAACCGGTAACCGGGGACTATTTCACCCCTACCACTATCATACAATATCATGATATAATCATACAGTCAGACATTTCTGGGGTACTGACCTACCCTTCGATCCTAATGACCGAGTCAGGGAAAAACTATTCCCTGCTACTACCACTAACACACATAGCATATCGCATAAGCATATCACATAAACATATCTCATAAGCACATCACATAAGCATATCTCAAGAGCATATCACATAAACATACCAAGATAATTATCACAAAGACAATTATCTACCAACTACCCCTGTTGGTGGGCCGACATTGTGACCTTAGACCCACCCCTACTGGAAGGTAACTCACCTCACACTGTTGAAGTCCCATAGACACAATCCCACACTGCTGAAGTCCCGCAGACTCAACCCCAGCTGCTGGATGACAGATTCCCGAACTGTCAATACCAAAATAACACCCAATTAATAATCGGGTTCCACTACATAACCATAACACATACTTGGATAATTACTACATTACCCCAAGCTTGGCGTATTCAAGCCCAAGGCCCAATCCATAGGCCTAAAGTCAACTAGGAATCAAAGCCCAACATATGGCCCAATTTTCCAAATTGGGCCCACGCCTATACATGGTCTTATTCTAAGGCCCAATATCATATAATCATTAAGGCCCAACTATGGCCCAATTTTCCAAATTGGGCCCAACCCCTTACATGGGCCTTGCCCTAGGCCCATTAAATTATTTCAGTCCACATGATTATTCTTGTATGGCCCATTAATAATCTAATCATCAAGGCCCAAAAGAAGGGCCCAACAATAAACCCAAGTGAAGTTAGGGTTTCTCATAAAATGTCGATTAGGGTTAAGTTTCCTACTTAACCCATTAAGGACTTAATCCATTAAGTCCAATATTGCTTAGATTAGTTTTTGCCAATGGTTATTATTTAATATCTCCAGTTATTAAATAATTCCCGTGCGTGTCCCGATTAATTCTCAAAATTAAGGTTTTATCACCATTAGGGTTTCCAACCCAAATACTAGTCCATTTATTAATTTATTGGACTTTTAGGTTATTTAGGGCTTTATTGGGCCTATCAAGCCCACTAGAAAGTCATCAAGCCCATTAGGGTTTTATTGGGTCAATTAGAGTCCATTAGACTCATTAGGGCTTTCACTAAGCCCATTTGGCTTCATTAGGCCCATTAGGGTTTCAAGCATCCCCAATCGAGTCAACTCACAAGACAAGCACACCGCCACCCGACACGGCGGCCGGTGACGACAGCCACCACCCTACGGTGGTGGTTTTCAGTTTTCTTTTCATTATTCCAGATTGTAATTACACTTTACAAGGATAAATCCCGAATAAACACACACACACATAAAAACACAGTGGTGCGTGGTGGCAATGGCGGCTCTTGGTTTTCCGACCATATACTGTGCAACCAAGTTCAAAAACACATCCATCCAAAGATCCACTCTCATAGCCACCACCTCACGGTGGCTTGTGGTGGCAAAAAATTGTTTCAGGGTGATAACCACCATGGTCGGCTGCCATGGTGGGTTTTCTTGATCTCTGACTAAGCTATCCCTCACACACAGCAACATAATCACAGTAGCATCACACACTATCTTGAATCAACCCCCACCTGGCGGTGCTTCGACGAACTGAGGGAGAAGAGGAGATGAAATGAAGCAGCAGTGACGGAGGAAAATGATGACGGAACAATAATCAACTTCGCCGACAGCGGATGCAACAGTGGTGGCTGACGGTGGTCATAGCTAGAACGAATCACCGGCGAAGGGAAATGGTGATGGAACCGAGAGCAACAGAACCAACGACCAAAGCACCCCCGCTGTTCTCCACCCATACATCCGCGTTCAAAGCTTTGTCTCCGACGGTTCTCTCTCTCTCTCTCTGATGATCACGACGTCCGGTGGTGATGAGGGTTCCAATGGTGGTGGCGGCTACTAGAAGTGAAGATGGAGAGGGTGACGGCTGTTGCAAATTAGGGTTAGGGTTATGAGATCAATAACACAGTTAAATACCCAGTGTTTGAAACTCACGGCCATATTGACAGGAATGGTCCCTCTGTCTCCCCTTTCTTTCAAAACAAACCCACAAATTACCATTTGGACCCTGCCTCTTTAATTCCTTTACAATTTAAGTCCAAATTTTACTAAACAACCCCTCTCTCAACAAATCCTTTTCAAAATCAATCCATAATTTATCTTTTTAACCCCTAATTCTCAGTTATGACATAATCATCCCTTCCACTTCATTTCCTTTTAAATTCAAATAATTACCACAGAGCCCCTATCTTCATAAATAATTATAAACTGAGTCCAAAAATTACACTTTTAACCCCCGACTTCTAAAATGGTGGCAATTAGCTCTTCGAGACAATCCTTTTATACATAATTACTTATTTTAGGGCTACGAGTCCTTTATTTCTTTATTTATTTATTTAATAAATAAACGGGTGTTACACTAAGTGAAGATTATGAGATGAGTGTCTGTCATATTTTAGACACGAGCACTAGTTTATTTTAAGAAAGATGCCTAAAATGCTTTTATGTGTTAAATGTTATATGTTTGTCATATATGATATTATTTGTTTAGATCTACGGTTTGTTGCCAACCGGATCTGGAGACCGTATGTTTTTAGGATTCTAAGTGTATGATTACGGTATTAGAACTAGCATGTAAACGTTTCGAAGTGATAAGAATGATTTAATTATCTATCGTGAATGAGGATCTAAATTCACCTTATTCGGTGTATAGATCAAATATGGCAAGAACTAGAAGTGGAGTTGGAAACGCAAACGAAAACAGGAATCAACCACCTGTGCTAGAACAAGTGGTTGTTGCAGCAGCAACACTTGAGCCAATGACAATGGTTGGGGTACAAGCGATTATCCAAATGATGTTGGATCATCAAATGGAAGAAACTAGACGTCTGCTTCAGCTGAATCATGAAAAACTTTCAATGTCGATTGAACAGCCCGAGTTGAATGAGTGGTAGTCAGATAGAGGTAACTTTAGTGGGATTGTTGGTCAAGCCAACCCACCGTTAGTTAGACAAAACAACCAAGAGGGAGGAAATGATGGACTTGGATGCAAATACAAAGATTTTCTAACTTGCAAACCATCGACCTTCACTGGAAAGGAAGATCCGATCGGAGTCATGGATTGGATCTCATAGATGGAGCTAGCCTTCATGACGTGTGGTTGCAGACGAAAGTTGCAGACCACGTTCGCAGTATGTTAGTTCAGAGGTGGTGTTGTTCGTTGATGGAACACTCTGGGGAAGACCCTAAGCCCTAATGAGCCACTGCAACTGACTTGGGCAGAGTTCTTTGTGCAATTCAAGTGCAAGTTCTGCTCGGCCCAAAATCTGCTAGAGTTACAAAAGAAATTTTTGACATTGAAAAAAAACAGCATGTCAGTTGATGAATACACTAATCCCTTCACAGACAATATGCAGTTTGCTATGCGCATCGTCCCAAACGAGCTGACAAAGGTTGACCGGTACGCAAAGGGACTCCCATAGGAGTATGTAGGGATGGCAACGGGGCGGGTTTGGGATGGGTTTTAGTAATCCCGGCCCCGTCCCCGAATATGAAAATCGATCCCATCACCGACCCGATTCCCAGCGGGTACCCGTTTACCAAACACTATCGGGTATGCGGGTATCCTAACAGGGTAACGGGGATCCCCGTTTAACATTCAAATTTAGAATAATTTTGATGCAATGAGAATACAAACCAATAGAATTAGTGATGCAAGCATAAATTCATATCCAAAATAGTTTTGATAACTTACAAAACCATTAAGAGCATACATATTTGTTCTGATACATAAGTGGTTACTAGTGGCAACAAAAACAATAAACACACTAGCATTCATAAACCGTAATATCACTATTACTCTAAGTAATATGAATAAAAAAATGTCAAAACACTAGCACTACAAATAAACAGGAAGCTATCTCAAGAAATTATTTTTAAATCGTTCACAAAAAAGAAGATAACTCAAGGAAAACATGTCCTTACAATGCAAAATCAACTGAAAAACTATGTAATCAAATATTCCTAACAACTCTATCATAACTTTCTAAGCTCATAATCTGATCTTCGAATCCATGCGATCGTGATCCATTTCTTCGTGATCAGACTCATATTGCTCTTCCATCAAGCTTCCTCTCTTTTCTCTGATCCTGCAAAACATTCAAATGTAATCTTATCACATTACGTATTAAGGATCAATGAATAGGAACTTAATGGAGTTAGATAGTGGATTTTACCTAAAGTAGATCCATACGTCTTGACTCTCCCATCTCTTAGATCTCTTAGGTAGACAGGGCAGCTTCATCTCCAATGCCCCTTCTATTGGAAATAAAAGCAAATTGACTCTTTTGGAACAGCACACAGAACTACTTCAGACTTTGCCTTTCTCTTATGATAAAACTTTTTGACCATGGCATGCCTTTCGTTGCCATTGCTTATGTCCATAGAGGTCTGGAAGGCAGATCCACCAATCAACTTTGCTTTTCCAATGCGCCAAATCATCGTTGATTCAGCAGCAATAAGCAAATAGGTGAGATCGATGAGGGTCACGTCGTGGTCTATCATATAGTACTCTCTTACGAACTCACTATATGAGTCAGGAAGCGACTGAAGAACCCAGTCAACAGCCAGCTCCTCACAGACAACGGCTCCCAACATTCTTAACATATCAATGTGTGACTTCATCTCTAAGATGTGTGCACACACTGACTTTCCTTCTTCATGTTTACTTGCCAAAAGGGCTTGAGTGAATTTGAACTTTTCAAGCCTTTAAACTTGTGGGTCAGGGAGAACAATAGGAGGAGGTGGAGGAAGTGAAGCATGATCTCGTGTTACTCGATCGAATTGTGGAATATCATCTTCATGTGGAAAGCTTGTTCCATGGGATTTGGGAAGATCATAGTTGTCATACTTTGACATCTACAAAACGGGAGAAAAAAATTCAAGTTAGTTGATTGATTGAGTCCTTAATAAAACACCCAAATGAGATATTAAGGCTAGGACCCAACACAATATTCCACAGCTTGGGAGAGGGATGTCATAACCCAAATTGCAGAACATTTGAAGGTAAGTGAATGACGATTCACAAACTTTACACCATGAAAAACGAAAAAGATATTAGGTTTTAAATGTATTGAAAAACTCCTAGATCCTTTGCGATTCATTGAACTTTTCAATGGCATGTTTAAATCTCGATATGCCCCTCGATATGCCCCTAATGTTACAGTCACCTATTCGGTGTGCTGGTTAACCACACACGCTCCACCGAACTATGACAAACATTGAGTCGCCCTTTGCAACCTTTGCTTAGAACCATTTAGTGTGCCAGTTAACCACACACGCTCCACTAACGTCTTTGCAAGGGTACAAAGTGTAATTTCATGGAATTGCATCAATTCAATTTTACTTAAAGTAACTAGGATTGGGAATTAAAAAAAACATTTAGTTACTTTAATATTCATCATACTTTTAATGAGAAGAGGGTTTGCCCTATCATACCCATTCGGCTAACGACCCTCCACCAATGAAGTAAGCGGTGGGTGAGAGTGGACACCTATTAAACGTCCATTTTATAGGCCATAACCTTATACCCCCTTTAAAGATCAGCTTTGTGAATGAGGTCTACTAACGGTAAGACTAACATTTAAGTTATACATATATAATATTATACTTTTAACTTTGTATATAGTATAAGGGTGTATTTTACACTTTTAAAATACTAGGTGGCCTAATTTAATAAATTACACTTTTAATTTAATTAAATGTAAACCATATCACTATGGATTTATTAACTTTCTTTTAATTATACACTTAATTAATTTAACAAAACCATGAGGGTGTAATTTGAACATTTCAAAAAACTAGGGTTTTAGAATTTAATATTTTCAAAATTAATACATTTTAATTAAATGTTAAATTCCAAAACTTGAGGACAAATTTTTAAACGTTTCAAAACTTTAGGTATTGGAATTTAAATAATTCAAAATTAAACTTTTAATAAAAAATTTAAATTCCAAAACTTGAGGGCATGTTTTGAAACTTTTCAAAACATAAAGGATCAAATAGAAAACAATTCAAAATTAAACAATTAATTTTATGATTATCTATATTTGACCTAATCATTTTTATTTGCAGGATAATTGACCAAATAATTTAAATAATATAGCATTTATAATATAAGGAAATTATTATCTAATTAGATGACCAAAATCTTTTATTTTGATAAAGATAATCATAAAGATTCAATAAAATCCGTATTTATTATTTTGAAACAGTTATGGCAATTATCATAAGTCAAAATAGGCAAAAAAAAAATCCGAAATTATCCTCTGCCTGACTCCCGGACTCGCCGAGTCACTACCTGGACTCGCCGAGTTGGGCTGACTCGCCGGGTCCAGATACTGACTCGCCGAGTCGAGTCAGGCAAAGGCCAGAAAATCGATTTTCAGCAGATAAACAATCATTGCATCACATACAACATAAACCAATCAAGGCTCTGATACCATTGATGTGAAACGACCCAAAAATACGACCCGAAAATTTCATTTTTAATATAACCAAAAATCATAAATCAGAGTATATCATAATAAAACCATGTGTTGCAAGTCTAAAAACCATACTAAAATACAAATGGGAAAACGGTGTCACGACTGTATCAAAACATATCTAAGATAGCTGATCAACTCCCAGGATAAAAACTGTAGCTGTGGTGTGTGCGATGCCATCATCCCAAGCTCTTCCCTTTGCTTGCGGAAATACCTGAAACCAAAACTGAAACTGTAAGCACGAAGCTTAGTGAGCTCCCCCGAACTACCACATACCACATAATAACATATAAAGCACGTACTGGGCCTTGCCCACTGTATCGGACTAAAGTCTGGCTAACCGGGGCCTTGCCCCCTACATCGGACCGAAGTCCGAAGCTGACTGGAACATCGAACCGAAGTCTGAAGCTGACTGGGACCTTCGTCCCCTACATCGAACCGAAGTCCGAAGCTGACTGGGACCTTCGTCCCCTACATCGGACCAGAGTCCGAAGCTGACATCGGACCGAAGTCCGAAGCTGACTGGGACCTTGTCCCCTACGTTGGATCGAAGTCTGAAGCTGACTGAACATAGCATAAACATATCATCTAGCATAACCACATAACCATGTCTGAACCACGAAGGCATCAAACATACTAACTACTACATCGGACCGAGGTCCGAAGCTGACTGCTAGCTAAACGGGCCGGCATTGTGGCCTTAGACCCGTTACTACTGGAAGGAAACTCACCTCGTGAACTGGCTGCTGTGTGAATGGCTCTCGAAGCTAACTGTTGATGCTCCGGTATCTCCCCGGCTACAAGTCCATAAGCACACTCAATCAAATACTAAACACTGCACTGGGGTAAAATGACTCTTTTACCCTTGGTCAAAGTCAACTCTCTCGGTCAAAGTCAACACACAGTTAACCTGACTCGCCGAGTTGGGCCGCCAACTCGCCGAGTCTCTAATCTCATTTCACAACCCCACTCGTGGCTACTCGTCGAGTATGGCATCGACTCGACGAGTAATCCCTCGATCCAAGAACTCAGACAATCTGCATCCGACTCACCGAGTCATATGAACAACTCGACGAGCTATTCTTGAGCTTAAGAAGATTGCCTTGGACTCGCCGAGTTGTATGAACAACTCGCCGAGTCCCTCCATTACTGAGTCTGACCTCGAAATCGCTGAGTCCACTCTACTACTCACTGGTCCCACTCGACAGCACTCAAAAAGGAAGAAATTGTGGACTCGCGGCTCGACTCACCGAGTCGTTCTTCCGACTCGCCGAGTCACAACCATGCAACTATTCTAAACTCGATTCTGCTTGAATCCATTACATACAAATGATAGATCTGAGTCCAATAAGCTGATTCACCACGTAAAGTTTCCAACTTTACGTGTACAAACACATGAAAAAGGAGATAAAGGCTAAAAAGGCACTTAAAAGGGTAGATCTAGGGTTCTTATGCAAGGTAACTTCAAAAAGGCAATAGATCTGGGCTTTACAACTCCTAAATGAACAGATCTAAGGATATCTCGACATAATAGGGTATCCATACAATCATAAGGCTTGAGAAAAGCATCAAACTAGATCTAGAAGAGTTCTAATGGAGGTTTAAAGCATAAAACAGGGGGAATCCGAAGAATACCTCAAAGAACTCTGATTTGCCCTTGAATCTTTGCTCTACACCTCTTCTCCTTGCTCCTTTCTTCTTTTCCTTCTTCAAGCCTTCAAAAATTTAACACAAGAACACTTAGATCACTCAAGGATAGATTAGGGTTTTCTAACAGCTTTCTGAGGGTGAAGGAGGCAAGAATGGGGCTATAAGGTGGATTAAATAGTGAGCAACCCGAGGATTTAGGGTTTCTTCCAGGCAGGCAGACTCGCCGAGTCCCGAATATGGACTCGCCGAGTCGCCGACTAACACGTGCTCGAAATCCCGTCCCTACTCGGCGAGTCAGGCTATGAACTCGCCGAGTCCCTCTTGCAAACTTCTAATTAAATACTATGGAATCATCATACCGGAGACGGGTCGTTACAGATGGGTTTTGGCTATTAAGAACATCCTATGTGCTCATGCAAACCCTAAAGCTTGGATCTAGGTTTCTCTATTGTACATGCATTCATCCAAGACTTTAAACCTTAGATCTAGCATGTGATAATCGATATTAACATAAGAATAGGGTCTAGATCTTACCTTGATTGTTATGTAGCAATAACAATCTCAAATCCTCCTTGTAATGGCTTCATAAAGCTTAGAGTTACAAGTGTCACTCCTTTAGTGGCTCACAAACACCAAGAGCAAGAGGATGAAGAAGGAGAAGAGGAGAGGCACCCAAAAATGTCTAGAAACCCTAAGGAATCAGTTAGCCACGTTTTTGGTGCCCTAGGGGTCCTTAAATAGTGAGGCTATTAGGGTTATCTAACAAGGAAACCCTAATTTGACTGCTTAAGCCCTAAGCAACCCATGGACTCCCTCCTTAGAGGACTTGGATGATTTCTAATGGGTTTCCCAATAGATTTCGTCCACTCCTCTAATATGGAGTCCATTTGCCTAATATCCAACTATCACAAAATTGACAGTACTAGTCCCCTTTATTTAATTAATGTCTTTTAGCCACAAAATTAATTCTTATTAATTCTTGACTAATATTAATTAAACAATATGATTTCTCCTTTAATATATTATTCTCATAATATATTAATAAATCATAACTAATCCTCTATTTCCATAATTCATTCTATCAAGTTGCTTTGGTGAAGGCAACCCAAAATGACCATGCACCATCGGGTCAAGTACATACCAAAATAGTTATGGACTTAGACACTAATCCAACAGTCTCCCACTTGGATAAGTCTAATAACTATTTTGCGTATGACTTCAGATCCTGATCCGCAATCGTAGCTTTCAAAATCCGCTGTCAACTCTGATCAGATACGCGTCCTTTAGATAAAGGATCATATATTCCTCCATTGCAGATATCGTATAGACATGAGACATGGATTACAGTCATTCTCTCAATCTATGTGTTGTTTCCCGATTTCCAATTTATGACGACTGACAACAGACAATAGTTGAACACATCAACTTAGTCCCGGCTTGGCCAAGCGCTTAGGGTGTCATCACTAAATCATCGAGGGGCCCACAGATATCGCTTTTATCCTACTTTGGGTAAAAGGAACGGATAAACTTCGACTCAATGCTCGCTTGTACTCACTCACCTAATCACACACACCAATATGTTTTATAACACCAAGTTACTGGTGCGTTTACATATTATCAATGTGTAACCGACTTGCAAGATACAATTCACACATCTCGATTTCAAGAATATAAGATATTATCGTCTCACCAATCACTCGTGATAAAATCCATGAAACGATCCAAGTGAGCTTGGGTTTATTCCAATACTTTAATCTTATAGCAGCACTCATGAACCCTGCATCAAACTTTTGCTATGTCTAAAACACTTTAGACAATCTACAGTCAGATTCATGACAGTCTTCTTTCATACCTACTTCCAAAGAATGAGCGACTGTGGAGAGTTTGAATAATATTATTATTCGGGAAGTCAAAACATGCAAAGTGAAACAAAAGAATAATACTAATCCTATATGGACCCAAACTTTTGAGTATAAATAAAACACCTTTTATTTAATCACCATATTGATTACTCATTATTTGTTGTTTCAGGTAATCAACTTCTTACTTGAATTATAACAACAATTGTCCCATGCTCTTAGCATGCACACTATGTTTACCTATGGTCCTTACTTTGTGAATTAGTATAATTGAATAACATTTACAATCGAACTCATTTCACAATTCCTAATCCATTAGTGTAAGAATACAAAATTCTCGCCACTACTAGAATATGTTAGATTCTAACATTTTATGCAACAGTCCTTTTCGTAATGTCATGGCACAAAAGTCACCAAGACCCGACTAATGAATTTACAAAATACTCTATTGGAGATTGTTACAATACAATTCCATAGTCATGAAGTCTCATATTCAAAGTACATTCTTTTGAACACCCTTCTTGCATAAAAGTTTCTAATCTAGACATTTATTCTCGATATCCAACTCCCAATATGGAAACCTTTCCATATTTTCCATATGACAACTCATGAAAATAACCTAGTACACACCTATTAAATAGAAATAAATATTAAATAAACGGGACATATTTCAAAATATTCCAAGGGGCTTCAAACTGGAATTCCAACCCGTCACTTAATGACCTGTATTCCTCCTTAGCAGCTTCCAAGATGACCTCCTCAGTAGCATTTAAACGGGTGTTGTCGATTTTGGTATAAAGATCGTTGAATAATAGAACTTCAGATATCATTTCATACCATCTTGCTAAGATGTCCAGTTCGTCACGGTTGTTTGTTGTAGTCATTCGGTTTCCAGCGTTGAAGATATTGGTTAAACTAGTCCAAAACATTGGATCGTTCAACTTGCTGGTCTCGTACACATGAATATATGCACGTGTAAGAACCAAGAACTCATCATTGCTCCATGGTATTGAACTCATTTTTAGTGAAACAAAGAGAGTAAAATTTCAAAAATAATATATGAATAATTGTAACATCGTTTAGTAAATTGTTTTTTGAACTAAATTTCAATTTATAGTAGTTTATACACAATATCGCAGTTAAATAATATAATTTGTCTGCACTTCATAGTCCAACTTAACTGAAGAACGCAGTGTACTAACTGAGAACACAAGAGATCACTGTTCGAGTTGACAAGCCATTGCATCGAATGACAACACAATACACTGCTACTTGAGTTGACAAGCCATTGCACCAGGAAAATAAGGAGTCGCTATAAATAGTTGTTCATATCCATTTTAATTGTATCGCATTACTTTTTCCCCTAGCAACTATGGACTCACATATACCGCTTAGATGGAGCAACGAAGAGGAGGTCGCTTTGGTTCAAGCTTGGATTGTAACTGTAGAGGACGATTTTCCACCTGGTCCACCAGAAGTTCACGCTGGATCATTTTGGTCTCGTTTCTGTCATTTGTTTCACCATCAAATGGGGTGTACTCAATATTGAAGAAGAAGAGATGTCAAAGCGAAGTTTTTGGATTTGAAAAAAAAAGTCAAGCATTTTCACCGTATTTATAACGAGATGGAGAATGAACATGCGAATATGGATGAAGACATTCTCTTACAGGTAGCTTTGGAACTATACCATTTCGAATCTGATGGTAGAGAGTTTACCCATGGAGATGCATGGAATCTTTTAAAGAATGTCCCTCGCTTTTAATATGCATGTTGGTTAAGTTGTTTGTTTTTCGTTAGTTTCGTTGCTTGTTTTTGTAAGTGTGTTTTGTCAGTAGTTAATAAATATCCCTTACATTTAATGTATGTTGTTTCCTCAATTGAAATTAAAAATGAATTAAGATAACACGTCCGTAATGAATTCATTAAAACATTAACCCATAAGTAGTACATAACATGACATAAAATGCAACGTTGTATATAAATAACTAATACATAATAGGACATAAAATGCAAACGGGGATCATGAATAACTACTTCTTTTAGGGAGGTAACAGGACCACCATTTCATTTGGAATTTCCCATTGTACATATGATGGTATAGAATTCACCAACTCAGATCCAAATGCAGCTCGATACACGGCAGAAGTGAACTTATAATCAACCATTTCGTGAATGGATTCAGACGTACGGGTTCTTAGAGATGCTATAGCGTGGCCACATGGTATACCGCTTTTTTGCCATTTCCCACAACTACATACCCTATGTTCAAATTGTACCTTGCTGGTGGCAAAATTGTCATCGACTTCAAATGTATCCCCATACAAACGTCTTGCCACCCAATTATAAGACTTGTTGACACGCTTTTGAACCTTATTCTCAACATGAGGGGTCACCCCACCAGACAACCTCCATACAATATTTGTTAATTTTAAAATAATAATACAAGAAAAAACTAAATATAAGTATAAAGTTACCTGTCAGTTCAGCCCGTTTAGCATACTTTGATTGTATCGATGTATTGATTAACTCAAGTATCG
The DNA here is from genome assembly GCF_002870075.4 of Lactuca sativa. Classification (NCBI taxonomy): domain Eukaryota; kingdom Viridiplantae; phylum Streptophyta; class Magnoliopsida; order Asterales; family Asteraceae; genus Lactuca; species Lactuca sativa. The sequence goes on along the minus strand of NC_056627.2, from coordinate 340,027,000 downwards.
TTGTTATAGGAAACTCACGTGTGGACGTGGATATAATTTTCAACATTTCAGGGACATCAATCGATTTAATATTATAACGTAGTTTTGGGAAAAATGTTTGTGTCCATTTTGGAATTGCTATATCGTCAAGCCAGAAAATTGGACTCCTAAGCAAGGTGCAGAAAGGTGGTTTCCTACATGCACTTTGCAACCTTTCCCGACATAAGTAAAAATCAAGAACACTATATGCATTGCATGACTTCCAAAACAACGTTTCGACTTCCGTATCATTATGTCCGACAGAATCACGTATTTTTTCGAGTTATATCTTTAGGACAATATCCATGATACGAATCTAGGTAGACACTCTGAACAACAAAGTCTATTTTATCACATAGGTTGCTTATGAAACCAACCTCTGTATCCTCACCTAAACACTCTTTTAACTTCATCATGAACCATTTCCATGATTCTTCACACTCTAAGGTTCCCAAACCAATTGCTAAGAGCAGTGGTTCATGGTTTCCATCCAAAGCCACTGCGAAGTACATTGTTGTCAGATAGTTGCCAAGAAGGGGTAAATAACCCACATATATTAACGGTATCATGCACCTAAGGAATGTACGAATATGCATAAAAAAACAAACATATATTAGTGATAAGTAAATAGTAAATGAGAAACATTACCAAGAAATTTTAATTAACTCAATCAAACAAATAAGTTATACCACACAACCTAAAGCCACAAAACAGAATTGAAAGCGGTTGTTATCCGTTTTCTTGATGGCTGTGAAGGTATAAGGATTTGTTCTTTGAAGATTATGCAAAAATATTGGTAGTTGAGAAAAGTTTCTTTCGGTGTAAGTACTCATTTTCACAAGCAATGCAAGTGTTTTACAATCATCACACAAATCCAATTATAATTATATACAACTTGGTGTTTCTCTACAGTTCATACTTCATAGTTCAAAATTTTAAATTCATAGTCAAACCAGTTCATTTCATAGTCAAACATCACTGACCGACAAGACAAGACAAGACAATGTACTTGTCTGCGGTTCATAGTTCAACTTTTTGAATTCATAGTCAAACCAATTCATTTCATAGTCAAACATCGCTGATCGACAAGACAAGACAATGTACTTGTCTGCAGTTCATAGTTCAACTTTTTTAATTCATAGTCAAACCAGTTCATTTCATAGTCAAACAAACTTGTCTGTAATAAAATTTCTTCTATAGATAGGTGTATAGTCATATTTGTTAGAATAAATAAGGCAAATGGCATATTGTAATTGCGGAGGTGAACGTATCATTAGGATATCAGGTACAACTAAAAACCTAGGAAGATTATTTTACGCTTGCCCATATATGGTATCATCTTCTTAACTTCGTTCATATTTACACCCTCACGTTTATAGTGCAACAATTGTTATTGTCAATGTTTAAATTTACAGGGACCAAAATGCGGCTTTATCAGTTGGGTTGATGAAGAGAATGACCAATCATCTATGTTAATAGCTAAAGTAGCTAACTCTAATAAGCATTTTCAATCAGAAAATAAGAAGTTAAAGATAGCCTTGGTTTGTAGTTAGGTGTTGTTTCTGGCAATTATTGTTTACAAGTTGTAAGTTTTTTAAATTGTTGTATTTGTTGTTATGTACGAATCAGTGTACTTGTAATGTTAAAACAAATAGTGATGTCGTTCGTAGTTGTAATGTTGTAATGTACGAATCAGTGTATTTGTTGCTATGTACGAACCAATGTACTTGTACGAATCAGTGTACTCGTAATGTTAAACGAATCAGTGTACTTGTAATGTTGTAACTATTGAAGTTATTAGTAGCTCGTTAAGTTGTTGTAATTGTTGTTAGTAACATTAAAACTAATAATAGACTAACGGTGTACTCATTCGTAGTTGTAACATTCATCGCTTAATAATCAAATCCAACATTCAATTACATATACAAATATATAATCCAACTACATAGGACCAAGACTCGACCCCCAGTAAATTTTTGCCATCCGTTGGCGAAACTCTAAAGCTGCGTTCCTTGGGTCAATAAGTTCACGTATTGGTTGGCCTGAAACTAATTGTTCCATAAACATACAAACAAAAACACCACCGTCTCCCAACATACTACTTTTTTTGGGAACATTTGTTTCGAGAATGAATTGCATATTCAATGGAATCCTGCGAATGTTCCTTCGGGCCCAATAGTTAATCTTGTCTAAATACCCGGCCACCCGAGCTTCAAATTTGGTAAAGGTTCCATCAGACTTGAATTTTTCATATGCCTCTCTACCTAAACTGTCATAAAGATGGATTTCCATTGACGACAATCGAAGTTCCCCAAACAACCAGTGATTAGGGAATGAATGAATCGGCATTAGGACCTGTAGAAGGTGTAAGAAAAATATATATTTATGTTTACATATTACAATACGAAAACATAACGACAATAATATGAAAAATTAAAATTTGGTTTACCGTATCGACATCCCACCAAGCAACCATGTGCTCGGGGTATCTAGAAATACCAGACATAAACGCCCTCCAATCGTACACTTCCTCCAGAACATGACAAACAAAAAAATTTGGAGGCATTATTGTATGCCGATCGCTATCGAAACGTCTCTCATTCAGTAGTCTATACCAAATGGTGATATGCTGCACAAAAATATGATCCTTTTGTTATTAAGTAAAAAACAACTAAGATATAAAATAATAAAATTAAAAGATATTTTACCGATGCGTCCAACCATCCGTCATGTGCATGCCCAAACAAGGCACTCCAAAAATCTCTATCTAACACCAAATTTAAAAAACGGTGTTGCACCTCATAAGAATGAAAAAAATAATTTTGGATCACAATCTCACCGCCTTCTACATAAGGTTGAAGGCGCAACACAGAGAAGTCATGAACAACTGTAAATTTTGGAGGAGGAACGGGGCTACTTAATTTGGTATCCACCTTCTTTTGTGGTCTTCTTTTTTGCTTTGGTGCCGTGTGCAACTAAAACAAAATTTAATTGCTTGTTTAAATCTTTATATTTCAGATAATTAACATAAAAATAAAATTCTATTACTACGATATAAGCTCTTAAATTCAAAAAATACCTCGGTGTAAGGAGTGCAAATATGTTTTGATGGATTACGAGTCCTCGGTTCAACGGGAGTATTTTGTTTGCCATCGATAACATAGTCATCGTAATAATTTACATTTTCCGTGCATTTTGTTTGCTCTCGGTTCATAAACACATGTTGCTCCAGTGCATGTAACCGTTTCAAGACCTCGTCTAACTTGGGCTTCCCACTACGTCCACTTCTACCGTAAGAGCGACCACTAGACAACATACTAGACGAAGATTCGTCTTGTCTCCTAAAATTGTCTCGTACTGGGGATGGAACTGATTTTCGTTCACCGTATACGTACTCTTGCCATGACATATAATAAGAACTTGTCATCTCTTCATCGGTCGGTAACATTTTTTTCCTTACTGGTTGTCTCTCCTAAAAAAACAAACATGTTAATAATGCATATATAAGTATAATAATGATTTTTTTTAATTTATAATAATTTTAATATACCTTTGTCATTAAAAACATCTTGTTTACATCAACCCATTTCAATTTTTTATTGTCACTCCATCGTTTCATCCGAGGCATCTCTCTATTTTTTCTCGATGCATATCCACCAGCACGAACAGCGGGAAGCATCTCATATATCCAAATCTATAATTTTGACAATTATAGTAATAAAAATTATAATTAAAATAACTAATATAACAGTAAAACTATTTAAATAAAAAGCATATTTTATACCTTAATTGGCACCGTAAATCCTGAGACGGAGTATTTAAGGGTTTGACGATGCTCCGACAGTGAAAAATAATTATTAATCTTGTTCCAAGTATCCTCAAGGTCCTCATAAGTAAAATCCCACAAATAGCTACCCCAAGGAAACCTATAAAAAAGAATATTAATTATAATAAACATTAACGTTAATAATATGAAATTTTCTAGGTAAACAAAAATTACCTGTTCCACACATCCAAATCCTCAGCCAAAATAAACCAATCTTGAGGCACTCGATCGTCTACTTCCTTTCCTAAAAATCCCTCACACAAAATATATATCAAACACAACCTAACTGCATCAGCATCACCAACTTGTAGGAACGGACGATTAAAAATAAAACTTTTTATGTCACTGATTTTCACTGAGTTATTTGTATGGTCCGGAAATAGACGTTCACGCAATAAACATCTTTTTTTATTAATAAGGTTTTTTTCTGAGACTTTCTTGCCGATCATTTTAGGATACTCCCCAAAATTAAACCCAGTTATCAAACAAAACTCTTCCGGGCCATATACCATTTTCGTATCCCCGACTCTAAAATATAACCGTTTTACTCCATCTGGGGATACAATAGCGTCCGGACGTATCTGATAAAGAAACATCTTGTGAAACAACAATCCGCCCTCTTGTAAACGATCAACGTCCAACAAGTATCCAAATATCGTTGCTCTAAAAAGATCACGTCTCACACCTTCTAAAACCTGAAATACCTCCCAAATATTACACCCTGATCCTTTTAAATGAACGATAGCTTTAACATTCACATTATTCAGATCATGCTGCAAAAAAACAAAAACATATTGTAAAAGTTAAATGAAATAAATAATCCAACTATAAAATCATACATACTTATAAAGCTAACTTTTTTTTCTTGAATCTCATGCATTTGAAACCCCCTTTTTTAACTTCCTCAAACCACATTCATTTGAAACCCCGTTTTTTAACTAATGCAACTCAAAAGTTTTTTTTTAATTATGATTTAACACTCAAAAGTTTCATAACTTATATTATGTTTAATTAGCATTTAGTGAAAAGTTTACTATAAAAATATCAATCTTTTGTATCTTTTGTGTTATATAAAATCTTAGATGTAAGAAGGATGTCATAACATCAATGTTTTGCTTGGAATATCTTTCAACCATAACAAATGAAACTTTTCTATTCTTTCTTTATATTCAGTTTCTCATTTAATCATTATATGTGATTTGTATATATTATTCAATCTTGAATGTGACTCTCCATACATAAATGTTTTACTTGGAATATCTTTCTGATTCTTCTTTTTCAAGAAATTTGATTGCAGGTTAGTGAATAATTGTCATCAAGTTTTTATGGTTGAAAGGTGTTAAATGAAGAAATAAGATTAAGAAAACGGATATAGGTTTTTTTTGTTTGAGCAAAGTTGATGAATATTAGTTTTTTCTTTTGATTTAAGTGTATGTTTATGTGACATCTTTATTTATATATTCAACCACCCAATGCTCTTATTTATTTGATTGTAGTTTTTCCATTCTGATTATGTTTATTTTCTATTATTTTTTTGTTAGGTTATTCTACACAACATATTTAAAACACAATATTTAAAAGATAACATAACTTTTTAACATTTGATATGTAATTATGTTATAAATTTATAATTATATATTTTTATGTTTAATAATTGAAGGGATTAAAATGATGCATCAAAACCAATTATTTAGACGAATATAATAATAATAATAATAATAATAATAATAAATATACATTTCCAAGTACCGCATTCATTTGAAACTCACACTACAACTAAAGAGTTTTCTAATTCATGTATATTTATTAGTTACAACTCAAGAGTTTTTAACTTATGATTATTAATTAGTAATCATTAATAATTTTTTATTTTTCATTCTTTTATAAGGTTGTAAAATTTTGCTCATTAAAAACATTAATGTATTTGAAGAGATTTGTGATTTAAATATGAAGAGTTAATCTGAATGTTATAATAGATGTTTTAGTGTTTTTATGTTATTAAAAGTTATAATGTTTATTTTTCATATTTTTTATTATTCATTGTATGTGTATATATATATATATATATATATATATATATATATATATATATATATATATATATATATATTAATACAAATGTTATAATAGATGTTTTTCTATTTTTATGTTTTTAAAAGTTGCAGTTCATATTTTTGTTCATACGTTTTGTTACCCGTTATATTATCATTAATTTGATATATAATTTACACAATTTTAAACATTTATAAAATTATCAAATAGTTGTATATATCACAATGACTTAAAAATTAAACTATAATGTTTAATAAACTAATATGTTAACTATATGTTTGCTTTACTACTAACATTTTGTTTCAAAGTAAAAATATTAAATAATAATTTGGTAAAAGTTATTATTTTAACTATATAATTCTATTCTCGCGCAACGCGCGGAAATTCGCCTAGTTATAAACATAAAGAATGCACAAAACGACATTCAATTAAAAATTTTAATATCTAACTTAAAAACAGTAATCACAAAAAAAACACCAAAAGTGATTGTACCTTTACGATTGTAGTTATGATATTTATCAACGATAATAACAAAAACAACACCAAAAATGTTATATATATTATATATATTGTATTTTTATTAAATAAATATGACTTTTTTAGTGAAAGGGATGTAAAAAGTATATTTATTTTGAGTTTTTAATATAAAATATATGTTTTTTCAAATAAATTTCATTTATATATAAAAAAAATCTTTAAAAATATTTTTTCTATAGGTTTTCTATTTATTATTGTCTAATTTTTTAGTTTTTACAGTCACTCTATCAATATACATTTTTGTAGGGATTTTTTTTCCGCTACTTATGCTTATATTTCAATTTTAAACTTATATTAAAAACTATATTTTCTATAAACATATGAATCAAAACTATACGCACACAATCTACAATAAAAAATAAAACAACAAATCATTCAAATACAATTAATCATAGATAGTTTTATTTTATTTTATTTTTTTTATACTAACTTAACAAAACATATAAAAAAAACCTTTACCAACACCGTATATACAAAATTATAACAATAAAACATTCAAATATAATTAATCACAGGCAAGAATTTTTTTTACACTAACTTATCAAAGCATAAAGTAAATAAATGTTAAATATAACATAAAAAGAGTTAGAATCATACCATATTTTCGGGATTATTGAAGATATCTTCCATTTTTTTTTTGAAGAAATCAGAGCAAAAACGTAAAAATTTGGCTAGAGAAAGAGTTTATGTAAGTTGAGTGGTGAAAATGAAGAAGAAAAACGATTTTATACAAAAAAAATTAAGGGAAATCGCAGATGAAACCCAAAATCCATCTGCGAAGTTATAAGTGCTTAAAGCATATCTGTGCTTTAAGCGTTTGTACCTTCGGAACGATAATTTCGCAGATGGACCATTCGAAAGGATTGGGTCGGTGCCGGCGCATAATATATTTCAATCGTCCCGCTCTCAACAGACCCACAGCGCCGGTCGCCGGAATCCGGCTCAGAGTGAACTCTGTAACTCCGCTCCGCGGAGAACTAAACACCCCCTGTCCCAATCCTTAGCAGGAGACCCACTGCCATGTCTTTAATCCAATAATCATCAAGATCGTTGTAAGTTTAAAATTGATGTAGGGATGAGAAAAATCGAAGGTTAATTGCTGTTTTCTTAGTTCTCTCTCTCTTCTCAATAGGGTTTCTTGTATTACCCTGTCTTCGTCTCCATTATTTTGATGGCAATTTTTCTGTAAAAGTTGATTTTCTGGGTTTAAGTAACTACATTAGTTTCATTGCGTCTTATAAGGGAAGGAAACCAGAGTCTATTTCTATAGCTTTGTTGATCTTTTCGTTGGGGTTTTCTTCTTTTTTCTTTTCATTGGGGGTTTCGCTGTAACATCCAATATGGTTGGTGTGTCTGCTGTGTTTAGATGTTTTTGTTGATCGATTTGCCAATGTTTTTGTGTGTTTGGATGGTTTTGAGAATGTATTTCAGATTCCGTCTGCAGTTTTATGAATAAGCAATTTTATCAGATCACAGTTTTCTGTGAGTGGGTATGTGATAGTGGAAGACTCCATCACCTAATGTTTATTGTGTTTTGTTGTTTCTTTTCCATTGATTTGGTCCATTATGAGTATAACTCAAAAGCTTGCACAATTGAAGTAGTGATCAATATACACAGTTATTGAAAGTACTTATTTATCATGTTTATATTATTGATATCATCTCATGTGAATTTGCTTCTGATCTCATAATAATGTAGGAGGAGTTTATGGCACTGAAACCTCAAGCAAAAATGATCCTAGCAATAAGAGTCTGTTTTCTTTCTCTGGTTTTTCATTCTTTACAGGAGTACTTTGATTTGCACCTCATTTTGGTTCAACATATTTCATTGATAAATTTAATTGGCAATAAAGAAGAAGATGAAGAATAGTGGTAGGTCAACCTCTAACAATGGCAGAAACTATAGTAAATTCTGTGCCTTTCTCATCTTTTTCTTTTTCTAATATTTTGATTTTTTTTTTAAAGTAAGATTTTCATCAATGGTAACACAGATCCATCTTTCATTTACCCATATGTTTCTTTGTGTAGAATAATACACCAGACTTTATCTTTTTTCTATATTTGGATCTGTGTTTTATGTATGTTAGTTGTAACAAAGTGTCTAACATTCAGGCTTTATGTTTAGGGAATTTTTACATATGAGAGGCAGCTGAAGGACACATCAGCAAAAAAATCTTTACCAACATTCAAATACAAAAATACTTACTTTGATTTAAGAAAAAGTCATTATTACATATTTTTTTAGCATGTGTTAATCATATAACATTAACAACATACAAAGTTGAATGGATGAACTAAAAGCTTTATGATTTTCTTTTTCTTGCTTATGCAGGGTATACAACAGAAAAAGAGTAAGCATTATAGTTATTGGACTTAGTTTTATTATGATAACTCTTTCAACTTTTTTCTGAAAAACAATGAGATGAAGAAACTTTTTTTTGATTGTAAATGCCAGGTCATCATATTAACGAACTATTTCATAATAATGTAGGAGGAGCTTATGGTACTGAAACCACAAACAAAAAAACAAAAGCAAAGATGATCCTAGCAATAATTAGCAGCATACTATGTAGTATGTTGATATTATCAGAAGAGCAAACCACACAAGTGGGAAGTCTGACATAATGTTTTTTTATGCAATGGTATTCATTTTCAATATGTGGTATGTTCCCTATATCATTATCATAAGAACCCTAAGAGTTTGTTTTCTTTCTCTGATTATTCATTCTTTAGAGGATTAGTTTGAGGAAGATGAAGAATAGTGGTAGATCAACCTCTAACAATGACAGAAACTAATGCTTTTTTGTCTCATTTACTATTAAAATTGTATTTTATATAACAGATTCAGAGCGATATTGACTATTAGGCACATGGATTGTTATGATTTTGCAAGCAAATATATAAATTGCGCAGAATATAAAATTTTGATAATTTCTATACATTATGGTTATGCTTTTCCTCCAGCAAAGAAAGACACAACACAACAAAGAAAAGATGGAATTATTAGGAAGTTTAAAAAGAGAAATGCAACTTTGCATTTCCTATTATTATTAATTCCTTGCAGAGATGGCATAATGAAAGGGATTGCTAGGATATGGAACACAACACAAACCTTTTAAGAAGATTTTTTTTTTTTTTTTTTTTTTTTTTAATTATAAAGATTTTTTGGTCAGCATATCCAATGACAATGACATAGAGGTAGAAACTAGTTTCTTATTTCTCATTTTTCACATAGAAACTAGCAATCCATATAATTTTGGTTTATTGTGGTGTGAGTTAAGCAGGAAAAATTCATATAATTTTGGTAATGATTATAGATAAATACAAGCTCTGTTTCAAACTTGATGCTCTTTTTGGAAGATAGATGGCTCCTTCATGTATGATAATATTGACTAATAATTTTAATATAGTATATTTGGATGCTATTGCTATAATATATAGATTTTTCAATGTACAATGCTATAATAGGAAAATAGAATGCTACATTGATTAATGAACAATTATTAATTAATCTTCTTCAGGTAATTAGATAATTCTGGAAACATCTTCATTAGTGTTATGTTTTCAAGAATCAACCTATTAAGAAATTCTACTTTTTATCTTTTTCCTTATACAGAGCACATGATTGAAACTTGTTTGATTTTGATTAACAATTATATCATTATACTCTCATTGTTTTCCTATTAGAAGTACTTTTAATTCTTTTTCTTATTAACATATTGCACTTTGAAAAGCTAAAATTTTTGGTTTTGGTTATCACTACTTCCAATTTAATTCCTATTAAGATATTGTACGTTTAATATTCTTTTTGTACTCTTAAGATGTAACCACAATTTACAATCGCACGATATTTTTTTTTCAAAATCCAACTTATATAAGTACAATCTCTTAATAAAAAATAAAAGCTACTCTAAAAACATAACATATATAAGCATTGTACTTTCATTTTTATTCCTACTAAGACATTGTATTTTTGATATTATTCTTGGATCTTTAAAAGGTAACCAAATATATCATTTTACTTTCAAATTTATCATTAGTTTCCAGAAAACTATTTAACCAAATATACATCTTATACTTTTAAGGTAACCAAATATACATCATATACTTTTAAGTATTTTTTGTTATTAAGACATTGTAGTTTTAGATGCTTATCTAACAAGTTTATAGCATTATATCTGCAATTACAACATTTTACTTTTAAGTATTTTTCATAGTAAAATGTTGTAATTATTTTCTATAATGGCATTGTAGTTTTAAAATCCAACTAATTATAGGATTATACCTAAATGTACAACCATTATTAGCATTATAATTTCAATTTCTATCATATCAAAACATTATATTTTTACCTTTTTCATTATGAAATTTCACTTGGAAAATCTAACCTGTTATGATATTTAATTTTTTTAAACTTGTTTGCTATTGTTATCAATACATCGTTTTGCTTGCATTTCTTTTTTCCTATTATGAAACTATACTTGGAAATTGAACAAGTTTTACATTATACCTTCAAACCTAACATATTAAAACCACCATATTATTCTATTTTTGCGGTTTAAGCATTATATATATATATATATATATATATATATATATATATATATATATATATATATATATATATATATATATATATATATATATATATATATATATATATATATATATATATATATGGGAAAAGTGAATATGTAGCTGTCATGTATGTAATATTAGGTATAGAACTATCAAAATTGACTTCATTTTGATTAAATAAACACAATTTTTGACATTGTTAGTTTCTTCCTATTGCTTTTGAGATCATATTATTTCTGATTTCATAATTTATCCCCAACATTTATGTATTTCGAATGTGTTTTTTATATTAGATATCTTGTAGGTTTCATAAATTTTCTTTGACACCAACCATATGTATACTTGCATGGTTCTTTTTGATGTGTTATTGGAAGAAGTTTATTGTGTTTTTAATGAATAATTTCAATCGTTCACTATAATTTTTATTTTAAATTTGAATATGAAGATTTATAGGTAGTTGATAATGTATTCTTATACATAGTTTGTGTTGCAAAATTAAAAATTTAAAACTCCATAAAAGTATGTACAAAGCCTATCATCTTGTCTAATAGAGAATACAAGAAAGATGGTAGAGAGATTTGGTCGTATTTTGTTAAAACTATGTAGTTTTTAATGGTTCTATACCTAATATTAGGTACATAACAGCCACATATTCTCTAAGCCCTATATATATATATATATATATATATATATATATATATATATATATATATATATATATATATATATATATATATATATATATATATATATATATATATATATATATATATATATATATATATTAAAACCACCATATTTTGCAACAAGTTTCCACCATGATAATGTGACTATTTTTTTTTCACCAAAGCCACTCAAACTAACAACTTTTTTCTAATTTGACCACAATAACAATTTGTTTGTGAAACATATTATTTTTTTGTTAGAAAAAAGTTGTTAAAGGGTTTTTTGTATTTTTTGAATTTTTGTTTCAGTTTTTTTAAACGTGTATATTTGAAAAAATGGCAAAAATATAGTGGCTTTTATATAACTAGCTCTTTTGAAAATCTCATCATCATTTAACAAACATGCATTATACTTTCAAGATCTAACGTATTGAGACATCCCACTTTCAAAATAGCATTATTTCAAACTTAAACCTATTTTGTATTTTTAATTTTAAGATATTGTACTTTTAAAATTAAACTTGTTTTGATTTTGCTATTTGTAGCATTATATATTTTATTTTTTCGATCAAGACAAGGTACTTTAAGGTTTTCTTTTTCCTATTAGTTATAACGCTATACTTTCAATATTTAACCTATTAAGATGTAATTTTAATTTTTTTAATGTTAAAACTTTACATTTTTTCTTATTAAAAATTTAACTTATTAAGATTTTCACAAAAGTCCTTGATTTATTATGTGATGGAAATTTCCAAATATCTAATGAAAATAATCCTTTTCTTTTTCTATATATAGAATATAAAGATCTGGATATTTCTCCAACTCATCTCATTATTCTTTAATAGAACAATATTTCATGAAATTTCGTTTTATTTAGAATTTAGTTCATTTTTAGTTTACGTCCCTCCACTTCAGTTGATATCTTTTTTTCACGAAAGGCAGCCATGAGATAACAACCCCAGTGTTTGACTAAGATTTCGAGTAGTGATCCCGAATTCAAGTTGATTCTATTTTGTCTCTTCCTCAAAAAAAGAAGATCAAACAAAATCATAATAATGATCCTTGCAGATCAAATCATTGTTATAATATACAAAAAAAACCTCCATATATTTACACTTTTTCTAATGGTTAAATTGCAAAAATTGTCCATGTGGTTGTCAAAATTATGTGATATTTGTCCAAAATTGTTTTGTGGTGCAAAAGTGGTCCAATTTTTGATACCTTGCGTATTTTTTGTCCAAAAATGTTAACTTTAATAATTTGCCTATTAAATTCTTTTTAAATTTCTCGTTATTATATTATTTTTTATTATATTATTATATATTAATAAATATTATTTTTTAATATATAATATCTATATATTAAAAAATATTTGTTTATTGTACTATGAGTTTATATTTAGTTAATTATTGTTTAATTTCTTTTTAAGGGTTTATTTCTCTTTGATTGTATTAATTTTTATAAGAGAAATTAAATATCCTCCTACTTTTATTTTTAATTATCTTCCTACCCATTTGAAATGATGACAAGTGTCCAAAAATATAATTAATTTTATTAAACTATGACATATATCATCATTTCATATGAGTACGAATATATGTAGGAATAAAAGGTAGGATGATATTTAATTTCTCTATTTATAAATGAGTATTATTTTAAATATATAATTGAATAAATTTAAAAAGAAAGAGATGCATAAATGGTACATGTTGAGTAAAATTGTCATTTTGAAAAAAGTTAACAACCAAGTTGTTAAAGTCAACATTTTTTGACCAAAAATAAAGAAGGTATCTAAATTTGAACTACTTTTACACCACAAAACATTTTTGAACTAAAATCATATAATTTTGACAACCACAGGAACCATTTTTATAATTTTGTCTTTTCTAATTAATATGTTAACCTATTAAGATGTGATTTTAATTTTTTTTAATGTTAAAACGTTACACTTTTTCCAATTAATTAGATAGTTTGACCAACAACGTTATAAATAGAATCCAGATTCGATATTACCAAAAACAAACATGCTTTATTAACACATAAATATCATTTACATCATATGGTAGAACTCGAAAAACGGTAACAGTTTAACTCGAAAACAGAAGCATTAACAAACAAAAACAATAACATTTGGTCACTGACAAGTACATCTATCCGTTGTCTTTTTCGTTCTCCATTCTCCACGTTTTCTTCATCTAAATTCTTCAAAATTATTTCTTCTAGTCATGAACTTGAGTATTCAATGTAAGTGCTTTCGAGATTGATGTCCCATTTTTTGTGTGGCTCAAATTTATACGAATCGGAAAAACGAGCTAGGAGTCGAATGTTGGAGTGAATAAAAACCAATTTGTCGACTATTTTTCATTTAACCGATTTTTTTCACATTATGAAAATACGTACTCTAATTCCTTTCCGCCGAAGAGCTACTAATAAGTTGTGAAAGTACCTTTTTTACTACTAAGACCAATTTCGAGGTTTCGGCTTCTTAGTTTGACATGAAAGTCACATGGATCGTTGGAATAGACAGGATCTATGTTCCTGAAACGATGTACCCAAACATGGTACGTTTGCAATCCAGTCACCATCGAAAATGTACTCTGGTACAACTACATTCTGATCCCTCTTAACAACCATGGACGCATGTTTTTATCAAATCGGATTATCTAAAGTCGTGATTCGGATCGCCAATTGTATGTTAGGATCGTCGATTGCAGATATGTCCTCGAAATAGGTTGCGTGAAAAAAAAATCTGACTCTTAATGATACACAAGTCTGGTGCGTCGATTGTAGGTATGGTGCTTTAACTTCTACAATCTACACTTTTATGAATGTATTTTACTTTTATAAAAAGAGTATTTGACATGTAATTTATCCCACGTACCACCACTCTCGATACTTTTCTACTATTGTGTGCTATGTTTTTTCTCTACTTCTACTTTTTCATCTTTGAAAATGGAATTTTGGCAAAGCTTTTAGACAACCACAAGATAGTGAAACACAAGCAGCAGAAAACTATGTTGATCTTCATGAGAATGAAGAAGAAACACCATCAAATTATGTTGTAGGAAGCCAAAGAAATTTTGAAAAGACTCTTATTGGTTCAAGTACTATGAATGAATGGGGGTCAAAGGTTTGGCCTTGCAAACATTGCAATGTTGAAATATGAAGATGTCCAAGCTTATACACTAGAATCCACACTTATTTCTTTGGGGATTAACCTTAGAAGAACGTTGAAATACAAAGATGTCCAGCTATGATTAAGGATAAAGAGAAGCTACAATGACTTCGGAGCAATGTAAAAGAAGTCGAGAGCGGACACTTGATGAAGCTTTTGGTATCATTGAGCGTAATAGGGTGAACATTAAAATCATTAGAGGCTTATGTGTTAATGGTATCTTGTTCAATGTCTTGCGGAATCCTCAATTCATTGAAATGTTCAACGCGATCAAAAAGGTATCAGATGGATATAAACCTCAATCTAGTGAAAAAGCAAGGACCATGTTGCTATAAGATACTTGTACACTCGAGGGGTTTCTGTTGTTTCGGACGGGTAGTCTTAACAATCGATATAAAAAAGGTATTTTTGCCATGGAGGCGACATAAATGGATGCAATAGATTGGTGGTCAAACTATGGAGCCGAAACCTCAAATTGGCCATGGTAGCAAAAAAGTTACTTTCACAACCTATTAGTAGCTCTTCTGCGGAAAGGAATTGAAGTACGTATTCTTACAATCATAATAGGAAAAGAAATCAGTTAAATGAAAAAAAAAGAGTCAACAAATTGGTTTTCATTCATTCTAACATTTGACTCTTATCCCATTTCTCTGATTCATATAAAATCAGAGCCACACAAAAAATGAGACATCAATCCTGAAAACACTTGCATTGAAAGCTCAAGTTCACAACTAGAAGAAATGGTTTTAAGAATTTAGATGAAGAAAACATGGAGAATGGACAAAGAGTGTTAATGAAGCATGTTTGTTTTTAGCAATATGGAATATGGATTTTGTTTATGATGTTGGTCAAACTATCTTATTAATGGTTACAACATAGTTTGATATTTAGGAACATTTAGTAAAGTATGTTGAACATGTGAATTGGAATTGTGTTCTTGTATAATGTATTGGGAATGTATCAAACTATGTGACTATGCACCAATCACCCCCCCCCCATCTTTTGGAAATTTTACGAAAGGTTTCCATGACACCTTGCTCTACTTCTTTGTCTAGATTTTGTGGTTTTTTTTGCATACCACTAGGTGTCACTTTTGAAAATATTGTTTATCATAAATTTGTGGGTTTAATGCAAACCCCAAACAATGTAGTTGGATATTCATTTTCTCCCACCTAGTTAAATTATTTTCTCATGTTGTGGATAATAGTTCGAAAAAGTATTTTCTTGCATTGTGTTTTTGATTTCACCCAACATGTTACGCATTCTCTCATAAATCTCACCCATTTTAGGCCCTTCACCATCACAAAACTTTATAAGTAGAAATTTTGGTTTAGTGGTAAATCTCACTCATGTTTAACCCAATCTCTCCAAGAATTAAGGACTATACAATCCATAATTCTTAATAAAATGTAGTGTGATGCAAACCAGTTTGAGCCCCCTTTAACAAATCTAATTTTGAATTTTTATGAAATATTGACAAGAATTGGGTGTGGTTAATAAAGTACTTTGACAATTGTTTTTCCTTTCTTATAAATATCATTTAACCAATAAAATTCATTTGACATGTTTTTGAAACCCATATGTAAAGTGTGAACGTAACAAGGTGACCAAAAGATATGTTTGTATAACTTTTTTATCTAACGTTCGACAACTTTGCAATTAGTCGCATTATCTGTTACTAGGGCTGAGCGCGGTGCGGTTCGGTGCGGTTATTAGCCAAAACCTCACCACTAACCGCAAATGCGGTTAATCCATTTTCAAAACCGCTTACTGCGGTTATTTTTGAGGTGTGGTTAGACGGTTATTTTTGCGGTGCGGTTTTGTTTTTTCTGTGTTGCGGTTATTAACCGCATGGATTTGGTGTGGTTATTTTGTGTGGTTTTTAACCATAGTTTAGAGCTCAAACGATTTTAAAAGTTCAAACATATTACTTGTAATAATAAGGAAAACCATAAGGTATAAGAAAACTAACTTAAATTACAAACAACTAATATCTTAAAAACATCAAATCAATAGTAATTAACAATAAATATTATAAAATTGTCTACTTTCACAAATTTTCAAAGTTAAACATAACAAAAAACCAACACTTTTATCTTCTAGTATTTTATTCATCTTTCATCCATGAAACTTGTCTTAATTTTAATATTTAATATATTAATAATTAATAAAAAATGTATATAATATATGCGGTGCGGTGCGGTTTTTTTTGCGGTTTTTGAAAACTAATAACCGCACCGAACCGCAAATTTGCGGTTTTTGAAAAACAGAAAATCTCACCATCGGTTTTTATTGCGGTTGCGGTTTATCGATTGCGGTTTACGCGGTTTTTGCGGTTAGTTTTAGTTGTGGTGCGGTTTTTGCTCACCCCTATTTGTTACGACTTGCAAGACATTATTTGCACCAATGATTTCAATAGCCCTTTTTAGAAACTTGGCAATCTCCACCCCTGTTTGATCGTATTGACATTTCAATGAATTGAGGATCCCGTAAGACATAGAACGATATATCATTGTCACACAAGTCTCTAATGATTTTATGTCCACCATATTACGCTCCATAACACCAAAAGCTTCCTTAAGTCGACTTCTTTCACCTTACACAGAAGTCGTAGTAGCTTCTCTTTATCCTTAACCATAGTTGGACATCTTCGTATTTCAACATTTTTCCTAGGATGAACCCCAAAGAAATGAGTGTGGATTCTAGTGTATGAGCTTGTATATTGGACTTTGCAGTGTTTGTAAAGCCAAAACTTTGATCCCTCAGCATTCTTACTAATAGTAGAAAAGTAACGAGAGTGGTGGTACATGGGATAAGTTGCATGGCCAATCTACCCTAATAAATGAAAATGACTTTGCCACATGTCATTCTCTCATAAAATTAGCCACATGTCATTTTGTCATAATTTGAGATATATTTATTTTCCACTAGTCATTACTTTAATTTTCATTTTCAATATATCATTAATTTAGTTTCCATAAATTAAACCTACCAAAATGACTATTAATTTCAAATTTTAAATTTTAAATTTTAAATTTCAAATAAATTTACAATTTAAACCTTTATGTTTAATATTTTGTTATCATTAACCCGTTTAGTACACACTAAACACATAATTTTAATTTATTTATTTTTTGCATACTTTTTTTCTCATAATTTTCACTTATTTTAATTTCAAATTCAAATAAAATTTCTATTTAATCGTTCGTACTTAACATTTTGTTTTAATCAACCCGTATAATATACGGGTCTCACAACTAGTATGTAATAAGTAAAATACATTGGTAGAAGTGTAGATTGTAGAAGTTGGAACGCACCATACTTGTGTATAATCATGAGTCTGTTTTTTTTTCTCATGCAAACTATTTATTTTTTTTATCATGCAAACTATTTCTCATTGATATCAAAAGAACTTGTGTTGTTTTTTTACCACTAGTTTTAAAATTTTAAAACCTATCTAATCTAAGTCGACTATAACACAATACACAGTAGTAGAAAGGTAACGAGAGTGGTGGTATGTAGGATAAGTTGCATGGCCAATACTTTTTTGTAATAAGTAAAATACATTGGTAGAAGTGTAGATTGTAGAAGTTGAAACACCATACATGTAATAGACGCACCATACTTGTGTATCATCTTGAGTCGGATTTTTTTCTCACACAACTTATTTCTCGTTGATATAATAATAATAATAATAATAATAATAATAATAATAAAAAAATTGTGTTATTTTTTTACCACAAGTTTTAAATTCATAAACCTATCTAATCTAAACCGGCTAAAACACAATACGCAGTGTACCTAGTTGCGTAATAGTAAAGTAAAGGTAAGTAGGGTGTTGAACTCAAGGGGAACGAGTATGATTCTAGCTAAAAACTATTGCTACCAATTAAACTAAATAAAAGACTGTAAATCATGGGGTTTTATCTAATTTTGCAAGTTCAGAAAAATTTAATTCAAGTAATTTAACTAACAATTAACTAAGAGTACTTTGAACTAAAGAAAACAAAAAACCATTTAAAATGAAGATTTAAAGAGTACTTGCGTTTAGCTTCGAATCACCTTTACCCAAAGTATTATTTATGTTGGTTACCAAATTATGAAGTTACTAGTTATGTTGTTCTGATTTCCTAGTGTTTTATCAATTCGTGAACTACTATTACCATGGTCATGCAACAAGTGGACACCAAGTTGATTTTAAGGTTATTTGGACTATAAATGACAAGATCTAATGATTTCTTATCTATGATCAAGACAATCAATCAATCATATAATATGGGTAATTAATATTCTCTAACACAATCAAAATTTCTAACTATTACCACCTAACCCTAAGATATGTTTAGTCTCTAGATCTAGCAATTCAATGATCATAAATAACTAGATATCAAGTTCTTGCAACTACAATGGTCATCTAACTACACAAAACTTGTAGAGAAGTGATAACAGTTAGAACTTTAACATGTTATGATCAAATACAAGTAAAAACCAACATAAATTAATCTATAAAAGTCAAAATCAACACATAGTTATTAGGTTCATCTATGATAAACGAAAGTTAGGGAGTTTTATCCCATACTTAAATATGAAAAACACATATGCATAGTAAACTAGATTAAACATGATGAATTCAAGCAAACCAAGTAATTGATTGTGTTCTTCGCGTCTAAATCTCCTAATCCTTGTTCTTCAATCAATTGTTGACTTCTTATGGTTTCTAAGAGGGGTTTTCTTGATTCGAGTACAGATCATGTGCTTTCAGTTGTGTGACCTAATACTACTTTCCACACATAAACGTACCTTCCTTAAGAATCATTTTGGATCCTCTAAGTAATTACTCTTGCTGATACTCCCAAAACCAGCTAAGCAACATACCAATCGCACTAAAGCACTTCCTAGGATACGCATACATCATATACTCACTCTATTGAGAGTGGCTAATCATTCCTCACTGAAATTCTACAAATCATACTCACTCATGAAACTTCCACTAACCATGCAGCCACTCGTGTATGCTAATCATACACAACACTGGTGTAACATCCCAAAAATACAGACCAGAAATTTCATTTTTAATATAACGATTCATAAAACATTTTATAGAAAACATCATCAAGCTAGTTCGTTTCATAAAAACCATAGATCACATGTCTCAAAACCATATCATCGAATTGTAATAGTGTTAGAGTACAAATCCCAAGAATCTCATATGCGGAAAATCATGTGTGTGATGCCCTGCTACCGTGTCGGCTCCTTCCTCTTCGAAGAGAAGGGCCTAAAACAAAAAACTTAAAACCGTAAGCACAAAGTTTAGTGAGTTCCCCCATCATACCACATGCCATATAACATACATATTGTCTATCATATCCGGGTATTGATCTACCCATTCGGTCTCTTTCAGCCGGTAACTGCCTAGCATATCTGGGTGTTGGCCTACCCCTTCGGTCCTATTGACCGGTACCTTAGTCTAGCATACCAGGGTGATGGCATACCCCTTCGGCCCTTTCGACCGGTACTTAGCCTAACATATCATGGTGTTGGACTACCCCTTTGGTCCTTTCGACCGGTATCAGGGACTATTTCACCAACTACTCTACCACATAGCATCCTAGTGCATAAACATATAATCATATATTACCTAGCTTATCTGGGTATTGGCATACCCCTTCGGCCCTATCGACCGGTATTGGGGTCTATCCTACCCCTCATATCACATATCACATAACATCATAGCATACTAGCACGTAATCATAACAGATAGCAACATACCAGATAATTATCACAAAGATAATCATCTCTACCATAAATCTTATTAGTGGGCCGTCCTTGGTGCCTTAGACCCACTTCTACTGGAAGGTAACTCACCTCGTAAAGTTGGATGTCGAATATCACTGGAAGGAATCTCTAACAGCTGCTCCAATGACTCCCCGACTATCATTATCATAACAACACTTAGTCAAAATCCATAATACTTCTTAGGGTAAATTGACCATTTTACCCCTTTGGTCTAATTTGGACCATACCCACGGCTCATTTCTATTTTATCTTTCCTAACCCACTATTAGCCCACTAATGGCCTAATTTTCTCAATTGGGCCCAAATCTTCAAATGGGCCTTTTCACAACTCCAATAAATCCTTAGCCCAAAATAAATAATCTCGAGTGGCCCAATATGGCCCAAAAGGCCCAATACTCTAAGTCTTAGTTCTAAGCCCAGAAACTCTGCTCCATAGTGGGCCTTGAGACCCAACTATCCAGGCCCAGACTTCTTAGGCCCAAAAGCCCAAGTTCGCCACTTTACATGCATACGCGCGGCGTACCTGGCACGTACGCCCAGCGTACGTTGGCCTTGACCAAAATGGGGAGTTGACCCGGTACGCGTAGCAAACTAGGGTGTACACACGGCGTACCGGTCAACTTCCGTGGGGATTCATTTGTGACTTAACCCATTAAGTCCTCACCTCTATAATGTAGATCTAGGTCCTTTAAGGCATCCTAGTCCATAAAGTCACAAACTTTATGTGCTTGCATGCATGGTTGGGGTCAAAACATGATTTTTGGTCCTTAACCCAACTTTGTGACCTTCAAACACTTGCATGGTTGTGGCTTAACCATCAAGGTCTGATTTTTATTACTCTAAGTACTTCTAAGAGCCCAAAAGGACAGCTCTTATGTTCAAGATTCAAGCAACCTCAACAATGGAGTCCAAAAGTGACCAAAAGCACCCCAAAATCGAATCTAAACATGCAATGATCAAGTTTGAAGCTTGATACCTCAAATGAGTCAAAAATGGTGCTAATCTTCTAAATCTACAAGCTCCCTTTGAATCCTTGCTCCTTTTTTCAACCTCATTTCTCTTCTAAACACCAAAACAACACTAAAATGCTCTCTAGTGGCTTCCAAATCACAAAAACACACAAATATGAGTTAGGGTTTTCGTGGTGGTTGTCTAAGGGTGAAAGGGAGGTTGGACCAAAGGCATAAGGTCCTTTATATAGGGATCAAACCCTAAAATTTAGGGTTTTAGAACATGCATACGTAAGTTGCGCGTACTCCCAGCATACCTGCATGGCTTCCGTGTTCTAGTCTCTTGAGTACGCTAAGCGTACATGGCAAGGTACGCTCCGCGTACGGTGCTTCCTCATCCTAATCAGAAGGGCCCAAAGGTCTAAGCCCAAACCTTATAAAACTATTAACCTTATAAAAATAAAAATAGCACCTTAGAAATCCCATATGTTACAAATCTCCCCCTCTTGAATTAGACTTCGTCCTTGAAGTCTGTTGTTGCTGTCGGGAATAACTCAGGGTAATGCTCCCTCATCTCGTCTTCTGGCTCCCACATCCATTATGATCCCCTGCGGTGCTGCCACTACACCTTCCCCATTTCTATTTCCTTGTTTCTCAGCGCCTTCGTCTTTCTGTCGAGAATAGCTATTGGCCGCTCGATGTAGTTCAGGCTGTTGTCCACCTGAATATCCTCTAGAGGCACCACTGTAGAGTCATCTACTAAGCACTTCCGCAACTGGGGGACATGGAATGTGCTATGTATCTGACTAAGTTTGGCCGTCAGATCCATCTTGTACACCACCTTGCCCACCTGGGCTGCAACTCTAAAATGTCCAATGTACCTGGAGCTTAGCTTTCCCCGTTTTCTGAAACGGGTGACACCTTCAAAGGACCTTATCCCCGACCTGGAACTCCAGGTCCGATCGGCGTCTGTCGGCATAGCTCTTCTGCCGACTTTGAGCAGTCTGAAGCCTGTTCCTAACCTATTGAATCGTCTTCGTCGTCCTGAGTACCACCTCGGTACTCCCCATGCCCCTCTGGCCGACCTCGCCCCAATAGATTGGGGTCCTACACTTCCTCCCGTAGAGCATCTCAAAGGCAGGTCGGTCTATGTTGGCATGGTAACTGTTGTTATACGGAAATCCCGCTATCGGAAGATACGTATCCCAACTGCCACCGAAATCCAAGACACATGCGGGAAGCATGTCCACGAGAGTCTGTATCCTCCTCTCACGTTGTCCGTCCTTCTGAGGGTGGAAAGTGGTGCTGAAGTGGAGATGAGTACCCATCTCGTCATGAAACCGCTTCCATAATCTGGAAGTGAAACGGGCATCTCGGTCTAACACCATCGAGACGGGCACTCCATGTCGTGCCACAATCTCACACACGTAAATCTCGGCCAACTTCTCGGTCAATATGCTCTCCTGGATCGGGATAGAATGAGCACTCTTGGTCAACCGATCCACGATGACCAATATCGAATCAACCACACGTGCGGTCCTGGGAAGCTTAGTAATGAAACCCATGGTGATATCTTCCCATTTCCACACGGGGATGTGTAATGGTTGCATCTTGTTGTGGGGCCTCTAGTGCTTTGCCTTGACCTTCTTGCAGGTCAAGCATCTCTCAACGTATCGGGCTATATCCCGCTTCATGCAGGGCCACCAGTAATCAGAAGGACGATCTATGTACATTTTCGTCGCCCCAGGATGGATAGAAAACCTGGATTTGTGCACCTCCTCCATCAAAACCTAGCGCACACCTCCATGATATGGAACCCACACTCTACGGTATAGTGTCAGCAACCCGCGAATATCATAGCTAAAGGAGGAAACCTGATCCATAATACGCTCGCTCTTCCGATGTTCCTCCTTCATAGCCTCATGTTGGGCCTCCGGGATCTGCTCCAGAAGCGGAGTCACCACCGTCATCCTCAAGCAAATGTCTCTTATCAGGGATGCCTTGCGACTAAGCGCATCGACCACAACATTGGCCTTCCCCGGGTGGTATATGATCTCACAATTGTAATCATTCACCACATCTTGTTGGATTAATGTCTAAGTCCATAACTATATTTGGTAAGACTTGACCCGACCCGGCATGGTCCATTTGGGTTGCATACCATCATGCACTTGAATGAGAGAAATAAGACACTTATGGTTATTAATATATTATAAGTTCTAGTATATTAATAATAAGAATAATAAGATTATTTAATTAGTATTGATCAAGAATTAATCTAGGATTAATTAAGTGATCAAAAGAAGACTAATTAAATATATGGGTTGATTGTGTAAATCATCCATACTTGTATAGTGGGCTAATGCTCCATGGATAATCAAGTTGGGCTAAAACCCATAGGATGGTCCATGGATGCTCCATGGTGTATTTGTACCCATGGATCCAAGGAAATGGAAAGCCATGACAATTAAGAGTTTACCCTAATTGTGTAACTATATAAGCATCTTATTATTGAGGAAAAATTGGCCACTAGTAGTATTCAAGAAAGGGCTAGCCGATTTTGGTGAGTGTAGAATTCTCTCAAGTCATTCTAAGTGTTTTGATGATTGTGATTCCATTTGAGGTGTCACACTTGGGGCACTAGGCACTCAAGCTTCATGAAGACATTCTACACCAAAGAGGTATGTATTCTATCTTGCTATAGTTATTGTTTTGTATGCTAGATTAGGATAATACCTTGGAAGTTCTTATTTGCATGTATAATAGAGAAAACATAGATCCAAGGTATTTAGGGTTGCATGTACACTTAGGAAGTGTTAGAATGCTCAAAACCCAACAGTGGTATCAGAGCCACGGGTTGTTTTCTGCTATATTGATGCAAATATTTTATTTTCAAAGTTGAAAAAAAAGAAAAAAAACATGAAGTTCGTCAAATTTTAAGATAATTACTTGTTCTTGTGAAAAACTAATTATTTGTAAAATTTGAATAATTTGCTTTATGAGTTGAATTAGGTCAAATTTAATAAAAGATAAAATAATATGATTATTTTATTAGTTTTAAAAGTTTGATCTAAAGAGTTTTATTTTTTTGAAACCTCCATAAGTTATGGATATGAAAAGGTTTTAAAAAAAAATGATTCAAAGTTTTTATGGAGTTACAAAATTTGGTGTTAATGTTTTAAAGGATTCCATAACTTAAGAATAAGTTATGGATCACCAAAAGTTTTTTGTGTTACCTTGTTTTATGAGTGAATTTAGATTAATGAATATATTATGTGATAGTTGGTTTTAATCCAAATTAATCTAAGAATTGATTCTAAAATGTGTTTTTGTAACTTGTCCTCAAGTTATATGAAAAGTCACATTTAAGAATCATAAAACTCATAAAAATTGGCAAAGGTTACAAAAATGAAGAGTCTAGTTCTAATTAAATGGTTTTATGACTCCATAACTTGTCCTCAAGTTATGGAGGACCAAGAGTCTCTTCATTTAATAAAATAAAATAAAATAAAAAAAGGTGTAACCTTAATTAATTCCATAAGTTATAAAATAAAGAAAAGTTAATTTTTTTATTAGTTTAAAGTCTTCCATAACTTGTCCTCAAGTTATGGAACTTGAAGAGTTTTTGGATTAAAACTACTTTAAACACATAAGTTATGGAATTAATTAGTTTTGAATAGTTTCAAAACTTGCCCTCAAGTTTTGGAATTTGTAAAGTTTTCTCTTATGAATACTTTAATTCCAAGTTAGCCCTTAGAATTTTAAAAGTTAAAATTCAACCCTTATACTTTATAATATTATAAGTTAATAATATATATATATATATATATATATATATATGTATAAGAGTAAAGTCAGTCTTACCGCTAGTACGCCTCATTCACGAAGCCGGTCTATAAGGTGGGTATAAGGTTGTTGCCTATAAAATGGCAACTTAATGGGTGTCCACTCTCACCCACCGCTTGCTTGACCGGTGGAGGGTCGTTAGCCGAACGGGTTTGACAAGACTATAATTCTCCTTCATTAAAAGTATTAATGATAATACTAAGTAACTAAACTCTTAATAATACCCAATCTTAGTTACTTAGGAAAAATGTGAATAAGGTGCTAACCCATGAAATTACACTTTACACTTTGTCTAAGTCGTTAGTGGAGCGTGTGTGGTTAACCGGCACACTAACTTGGACTTAACAAGGTAGGTAAAGGGTGACTTAATATTTATCATAGTATCGATGGAGCGTGTGTGGTTAACCGGCACATCGATTGAGGGGTAATTTATTAAGGGTACCAAGTGATTTGCATGGTTACTTCACACCTTGTTTTGTGATCCTCGGCATCCCAGTCACAAAACCTGAAGGGCACACTCGAGATTAAAACATGCCTTTGAACAGTTCAATGAATCTCAAAGATCTAGGAGTTTCAAAACAATTAAAACCTAATAATACATTTCGTTTATCTTGGTGGAAATTGGTGAATCGTCATTCACCTACCTTCAAATATTTTATAGCTTGGATTACGGCATCCCTCTTCTGAGTTATAAAATAGTTTGTTGGGTCCTAGCCTTAATATTTCATATTGGGTGTCATATTAAGGACTTTAAAATCAACTATCTTGAATATCTCCCAAAAGATGTCTGGTTTAGACATATATGATCTTCCCAAATCTTTTGAAACAAGGTTTCCTAATGAAGATGATGCCCCATGGATATCATACTTCTTTCTCCTCCTCCAACTATTCTCCCTAACCCACAAGTTCTTGAAAAGTTTAAGGTCACTCAAGCCCTATTGGCAAGGCAAGGTCTAGGTGTGATCACATCTTGGAGATGTAGTCACATATTGACAAGCCGGGAGAGTTGGGTGTCAAAGTCTTGAGAAAGTTGGTGGTTCAATCACTTTCTAAGTCACATAGTGAGTTCCTTTGGGACACCTATGAAACAGACTATGACAAGACCCTTAATGATCTTATCTATTTGCTAAGATCAACTTCCTAAATCTTTATGGACATTGACAATGATGACATTGGATATCTAGTAAAGCTCTCTCTTCCCAGTGGAAAAGGATCGGCCATAGTCAACTCGGTTGACCAAATGGTAAAGAGAAAAGCTAAGTCTGTGATAGTCCCGTGTACCTTTATCAAAGGGTCCATATGTTTATATTGCCAAAGGAAGGGGCATTGGTTGCGAAGCTGCCAGATTTACCTAAGGATGTTAAAGTCAATAAGTTTGACTCTACTTCAGGTAAAGTCCACTATCTAACTCTGTTAAGTTTCTATTCTGAAATTCTTGATACATGATGTGACTGGGTCACATGGTGATGTTTTAAGAATCAAAGAAAAGTGAAGAAACCTAAAGAAAGAATATGCTGAATCTGATCGCATAGATGGATTTCTATCGCATAGTTTGAAAAATCGGATTCTTCAGCTACTTCTTAGGAGTTATGAGATATTGCTTAGGAATAGATATCAACAAGTTTTCATATGGATTGTAAGGATAAGTTTTTCCGCAAAGTTTTAAAATAAAAGAAATTTTTTTTTAAAATATCCTTACAATGGCATTTAAGGAAAAATTGTTGCTTATATGATTCCATTAAGAGCAAGAGTGGAAATATGAAATTGATTCTTTCATTTTTGGTAATGTCTAGATTTACCAAATAAGGAAAGATTCTCATCACCCAAGTTTCAATTGGACCGGGACTTGGAATCATGCAAGTTATATAGCATGATGAATGAGAACTTTCAAGTTTTGGAAAAATTAAGACTAATTACTGGTTCACATGGATGTGTGAGTCAAGTGAAGGACTAAAGGATCGAGTACACAGTCTTGTGCACTGATTAAGTCCACCACAAAAGATCGATAAGATTATTCGTCATAGTTTACTAAAGCTCAGTAAATATGATTATACTTACATGCTTAAGTGTAACTCTGAGACATTGGAAAAGGTTCCATTGTAAGGCAGAGCGAATAAGAAGAATCAAATTAGGCAGAAGGATAAAAGTTTCTCAAATCTGAAAAGATGGGAGAGTACTTTAGTATCAGTTTTTATGATCATCTTAATGATTAAGAAACCATATCAAAATTAGTTCTCTAAGGAAATCTTAGTGCATTCTTATGACTAAGAAGAGGAACTTGAATTGTTGAAATGGTTAAATCAAGAAGATGAGTCATACTTCGTTCCAATACAAGTCTTAGAGTCATACTCCAAGATTGTCATTTGAGTGACATGTCTTAAAGAAGGTTTAAAACACTTGTCAAATGTATGAGTAAAAGTTTTCTACTCTTGTACATTTGAAATTGGTAAGTTGTGATGTTTTGGATAAAACAAAGACCAACTTAGGCCAATTGGGTAAAGTGTTTTTCTTGATTAGAATCCGCACTATCTCTTGGATGTTTGACAAGGG
Organism: Lactuca sativa; assembly: GCF_002870075.4. NCBI lineage: Eukaryota > Viridiplantae > Streptophyta > Magnoliopsida > Asterales > Asteraceae > Lactuca > Lactuca sativa. The sequence goes on along the minus strand of NC_056627.2, from coordinate 339,999,007 downwards.
AGTCTTATATGTCAAGAGGACAGTGGGAGTCTTAAAGGTCTTGAAAGTCTCAAGAAATAATCAAGAATAAAACCTGAAATTCTTCACTAGCACACGACTTGAGGTTTATAACCTATCGTGTTGACATATCTGTGCCCATTCCAGTTAAAGTTGGCTTTGCATATGAGTTCTTAGAGTTCTCAGTTTGTTGCATAACAACTTGGAAGCAATGGCAGGCCCTTGAGCTGCCAGGTGGCAAGAAGTTAAGATTGAGTTCAATCCATATGGTTTTGGATTTGTCAGTATCTTTGTCTTGTGATTATGGTTTGACAAATTCATATGGGTAGGAACTCATACACCATATAAATCTAAGTGTCATAAGGTTTCTCTCCGATTCATGAAAATGATGGTGAGGAAACGCTTTCACTAAGTAGATTTTACGAAGATATCAATTGTGTTATTTGCATTTTCAAAAGTCGTTAGTGGAGCGCGTGTGGTTAACCGGCACACTAACATGGACTTGTGAGAAATGGCAAATGCCTAAGCAATTGAGACTATGATTACGGTATCCCTTTTCATGGTTCTTGAAATTGCTTAGACACACAGGTGAGCTATCTACGGAAAGGGTGTATGAATCTAAATTTCAGACTGTCCAGCTGATTTCTGAGTACATGTCAAAGCTAGTGGGAGCATAAGTGTTATGCTAATAATCATCATGTTAGTGGGAGCATGATAATTATGATAAGTATTGCAAGTTAGCAATGTTAATTATAGAAAACAAAAGTTTCAATTGGGAAAAAGTTGTTTTGCTATAATTAAGGGAGAGGAAATTATGCTTCATCTCAAATCTATAAGCTTAGATCGTGAGGTTTTAATCATTTAGTCAAGGATATATATGAATTTCATGTTGGAATGGCTCAACATAAGGAAATTCTGTATATGGGTCCATTATTTGCGTTCTAAAATTCGATTATGATTACGACATCCCTTTTCATAATCTGAATTATGAGAACTTGGCAAATTGAAATGGAAATATTATAGCAAAAGACTGGTTTAGTCTTTATGTAAGACATCATGAATCGTGTCCCATATGCTTCGGATATAGGATCGATTACATGTGCTATATTCATCCGTTCTAAAATTTTCCAAATGCCTGGGGCATTAAGAAAGGAAAAGGTTTAGAACTGGATATGTCTAAAAGGATTAAACAATTGTCGAGGACAATCTAAGGTTTACCAAAGATTGGTTACTCAAGGACAATTGGAAGTATAGTGATAATTCTGGAAGGACCATATTGACATAATCTGTAAGGAGGCAACTCTTGTTCAGAAGTGATAGTCAAAATGGAATCTAGAAATGTTTCAAAGTTATAATTTTCAATCTGTGTAAGATTAAGGAAACTTAATGCAAGAAGGATATTTCCAAGGAGTTGATCTCCTTTGGAATACTCTGTAATGATTGTTGCCAAGTCTTTATGACTTTGTGCATAATCATTACGAGAGGATCAATGCATATAAGTTTAGAATCTAACAGATTTCAGTAAATGGCATGAATTTGGAATTCTTGCATTTGCGGTAAGGATTTGGGAGTGTGAAAAGAGAATCATTGAAGTTATGTTCAATTGATCTAGTTCACAAAGTAAAGATCATAGACAAACATAGTATGCATACTTAGTGTGTGGCATGACTAGTGTTTTGAAAAAAAAACATAGTGTACATGCTTGGAGCATGGGACAACTATTGTTTTAAATTCAAGAATAAAGTTGATAGCTGAAACATTATACAATGAATAATGTGTAATCATATGGTGATAAATAAAAGGTGTTTTATTTATGTTCAAAGGGTTGATACCATATTGGATTCAATTATTATTGTGTTTCACTTTGCATGTTTTGACTTCCCGAATAAACTAGGTTATTCTTCCGGAATGACTAAGTTATTCAAACCATCCACAGTCGGTCATATGTTGGAAGTAGATATGAATTAAGACTGTCATGGGTTGGCTTGTAGAGGTCTAAGGTGTTGGACAAAGGGCTACAACAATCATGAGTGCTCATAAGTTCTGAGTATTGGATTCAACCCGCGCTCATTGGAATCACTTCATGGATTTTATCACGAGTGATCATGAGACGATAATATCTTATATTCTTCAAACCTAGAGATATGAGTTGTTACTATGAGTTGATAGTACATTGATAGCACGAAAACGCATTTGGTAACTCGGTGCTATAAAACGTGCCTTTGTGTATGATTCAACAAGTAGTAGAACAAGCCATATGAGTCGAAGTTTATCCGTTCCTTTTACCTTCGGGATAAAAGCGATATCTGTGGGCCCCTCGATGATTTGATGATGACAAATGGAAGTGCTCGGCCGGGCCAGGACTGATTTGATTTGTTCAATTAGTCAGTCGTCATAAATCGGAAATCGGGAAACAACAAATGGACAGAGAGAATGATTATAATCCATGTCTCAGTCCATATGATATCTAGAATGGAGGAATATATGATCCCTTATCTAATGGACAAGTCACTGACAAAGGTCAGAGTTCATCTACAAGGTCAGAGTTCGACAGAAGCTTTTGAGAGCTACGATTGCCGGTTGGTTCCTGAAGTCATACGCAATAATAGTTTTAGACTTATCCAAGTGGGAGACTGTTGGATTAATGTCTAAGTCCATAACTATATTTGGTAAGACTTGACCCGACCCGGCATGGTCCATTTGGGTTGCATACCATCATGCACTTGAATGAGAGAAATAAGACACTTATGGTTATTAATATATTATAAGTTCTAGTATATTAATAATAAGAATAATAAGATTATTTAATTAGTATTGATCAAGAATTAATCTAGGATTAATTAAGTGATCAAAAGAAGACTAATTAAATATATGGGTTGATTGTGTAAATCATCCATACTTGTATAGTGGGCTAATGCTCCATGGATAATCAAGTTGGGCTAAAACCCATAGGATGGTCCATGGATGCTCCATGGTGTATTTGTACCCATGGATCCAAGGAAATGGAAAGCCATGACAATTAAGAGTTTACCCTAATTGTGTAACTATATAAGCATCTTATTATTGAGGAAAAATTGGCCACTAGTAGTATTCAAGAAAGGGCTAGCCGATTTTGGTGAGTGTAGAATTCTCTCAAGTCATTCTAAGTGTTTTGATGATTGTGATTCCATTTGAGGTGTCACACTTGGGGCACTAGGCACTCAAGCTTCATGAAGACATTCTACACCAAAGAGGTATGTATTCTATCTTGCTATAGTTATTGTTTTGTATGCTAGATTAGGATAATACCTTGGAAGTTCTTATTTGCATGTATAATAGAGAAAACATAGATCCAAGGTATTTAGGGTTGCATGTACACTTAGGAAGTGTTAGAATGCTCAAAACCCAACACATCTAACCACCGACACTGCCTCATGTTCAGATTCGGATGATCCATGAGGTACCTCAAACTCTTGTGGTCCGTGCAAATGGTACATCGAACCACATAGAGGTAATGCCGCCAAATTTTTAGGGCGAAAACAATTTCCCTCTGTTGGAAGTGTGTCCAAGATCATTAACTAGTTGGTGATATTTCTAATAATAGCAGGGTCCTCTTGGGTTGCCCTCAAGACTCAAAATTGAGTAGAATATATAATAGGAGTAATTAGTTTATTAATTATTATGGTTTAATAATTAATTGGAAACTAATTGGAAAATAATTTGGGAATTAATTAACTGTTTAATTAATAGAAGGGTTGAATGTGAATTAATCAATAGTTGATTGATCAGGGAACATTCCAGAACCCTAGAAGGAAGGGGGTTGGACGAAAATTCTCTTTGGATAAAGGGAATTTCGTTCATAGCATATCACATCCCACATGGGTGGAAGGATAAAACCCTAGAAGGTATCCAAGGCTTTAAATAGGGCCTTAGGGATTCATTCCTCCTTGCTCATTTTCTGGCTTGAGTATTCGCCACCTTCTTTCTCCCTCATTGTGGAAGAAATTTTCGTGAGTTCATCCCTCCTAGTTTATATTTGTTTCTACTCTTTTGAGTTCATTGGGTGTGAACCAAGAGAGGGATTCTAGTTTGGATCCTCATCATCCAAACAAGGTAGCATGCACAAGGAGTCAAGCTTGAAGATCATTGGTTGCTAAAGAGGTTAGTATTCTTCTTATATTTTCGGTTTTCCTAGGGTAGAAGTAATAGTATGAAGCCATAGATCCATAGGGTGCATGTACACTTAGGTAAATCGTGTTGTTGTTTCGATTATTCTGTTGCCTAGTTATAGAGTGTATTTGATGCATATGTTTCCCAACAGTGGTATCAGAGCCATTGGTTAATGGTTACTATCACCCTACATACATGTTTTCTTAAAATATTGCTTTGGAACTGAATGATGTAAGTTTAATTGAAAAATTCGTAATTTGATAAAAAAAAAAAAAAAACCCTAAGTTCACGACGTGAACATTGGCAGATCAGAACTATCAGTTTTGATCTTGCTTATTTTTCAAATTAAGACTTTATCTTGCATGGATAATTACCTAATTGGATTAGATATGAAAAATTCGAAATGTATGAAACCCTAATCACAGCTCACGACGTGAGAGCTATAAGCTCACGACGTGAGCTCAGCAGATTCGGGATTTTTGTTCCATTTCAAATTTGAAGTTTTGTTTAATATGGATAAATGTCAAATTTCAATTGTGTAAATCTGATAATAGATAAATATTATTTAAATGGTGATTTTAAATATTTTAATATTGTTTATAATATAGTTTTATGAATTTGAATATTAATCCCTCATGTTTTATTAATTGTTATATTGCATGGTTGTAATTAATTTGAATTAATAATAGACAACTAGATTTAAAGAGTTTTAAATTTGCCCCTTTATATATATGTAAGATCCATATATTGTATAAAAGAATTGCAATATGCGTCCTCGCGTATTTTAAATATTGACATTGTCGGTCTTACCTCGACTAGGCTCACCCGTTCTAATGTAAGGGTTTAAGGAGGTCTCTATGATTCCTAATGAGGTCGGTTTTTAATATTCTTCGCGCTTACCACCCTCACCGCCCCATTGCATTTTGTGAATGGAGTTACCGAAAGGGTTCGATAGTGATAATGGTCGATCTAAAAGTATTTTAAATACAAGTATAAAACAAAATCCCGTTTTATTTAAATAAAGTGAATCTTATGTTGTCCGTAAAAATTGCACGTTCTCTTTATAACTTGTTGATGGAGCTCGTGTGGTTAACCGGCACGTCAATTAGAGAGTATAAGTAGAGAATGATGTGAAACTCGCGAATCTTAAGCGTAACTTGACATGGGGACCACACAATTTTGTATGGGTGATTCACCATCTATTCAATGATCCCCGGCATCCCCGTCATTGAATTTGAGATGAACATAATCCGAGATGCACATGCCATTGATAGTCAACGAATCTCAAAGATCTATGAATTTCATGGTGATTGAAATTGACAAAGAGCTTTGTCTACCTAAATAACTTTGTGGTGTGTTTACGGCATCCTTTTACGCATCACGAAGCCAAACATGGATCCTAGCCTTAATCTAATAATTCATTTAGGGTAATTATTAATTAAGGACTTATATCAAACTAATTAGGGTCTTATCTTTTGTAGATGTCGAACCAAGCAAACAACAACAACAACAACAACAATTTGCCTCCTCCCCCTCCACCTCCTCCTCCAACTCAAAACTCAAGCTTCTCTCTCATGCCGGTTCTTAATAGGGAGAAACTCAAGGAGGATGGATCCAACTATCTTGATTGGATCAGAACCTTGAGGATCACGTTAAGATATGAGAACAAGGAGTATGTTCTCGACGAAGATGTCCCGGTGCTTGGAGAAAACCCTACCCCAGAAGAAGTTAATGCCTACAACAAGCATTACGATGAATCGACCAAAGTAGCTTGCCTTATGTTAGCAACCATGGGTTCTGGTCTCCAAAAGAACTTTGAGACATGGGGTGCTTTTGATATCAACCAGCAGCTCGAGGAAATGTTTCAAGAATAAGCAAGGCAAGAACGATTCGAGATCGTTAAATCCCTCATGGCATGTAAGCTACAAGAGGGAGCTTCTGTGTGTGCGCACGTCCAAAAGATGAAGTCGTACATAGACAAACTTGGGAATATAGGTGTTGAGCTGCCTAAGGAGTTGTCCATTGACATGGTCTTGAACTCGCTTACTGGTTCGTATTCTCAGTTCATCATGAACTTCAATATGAATGGCCTCGACAAGACCTTGATGGAGTTACATGGCATGCTTAAAACTGCTGAAGCAAGCATGAAGAAGCCTAACAAATCTAACCCTACTACTCCCGTGCTGGTTGTTGACTGTGGTTCTGCTAAAAGGAAAAGGGCGCCTCAACCCAAAGAGAAGGGTAAGGGTAAGGTCGGACAGTCTGGTCCTCCTCCCGAGAAAAAGGCCCAAGGAGAAATAGCACCTTCTTCAGATCCAAGTGAGGCCATTTGTTTTTACTGCCAGCAAAAGGGACACTGGAAGCGTAGTTGCCCTAAATACCTCGAGGACCTTAAGAAGGGCAAAGTCAAGGTGGCTAGCACCTCAGGTATGTTCATGATAGAACTCCATAGCACATTTACTTCTAACTCTTGGATTCTTGATACAGGATGTGGTACTCACATTTGCTCTAATATGCAGGGACTAAGACAAAGTAGGAAGTTGAAGCATGGTGAGCTCAACCTAATCATGGGAAACAGGCACAAGTCAGCTGTTACAAGGATTGGGAACTATGAGCTAATGCTTAGTGGTGGTGTTTGTCTTAGTTTATTAAATTGTTGCTACTCGCCTGATATGGCACGAAACATTATTTCATTTCATGCACTTTATAAGGATGGTTGTCGATTTTCTTTTGATAATGATAATGGTGACATTTTGGTTTATAAGAATGGTTGTTTTATTTTCAAAGCTAGTCCTTGTAAAGGTGTGTATGAAAGTATTGTTTGTGATGGTGATATTGATAAACTAATTATGAATGTTGGTTCATCTAATAGTGAATTAGATAAATCGTGTTTGTGGCATTGTCGACTTGGCCATATAAATAGGAAACGCATTGCCAAGCTCCAATCTGATGGAATCTTGGAATCATTTGACCTCAAATCGGATGATGTATGTGAATCTTGTTTACTTGGCAAGATGACAAAGGCGCCATTCACAGGCCACTGTGAAAGAGGCAAGGATTTGTTAGATCTCATCCACACAGATGTTTGTGGACCCTTCAAATCTACCACAAGACATGGAGAAAGATACTTCGTGACTTTTACCGACGATTTTAGTAGATATGGATATATCTATCTAATCAAGCATAAGTCGAAAACCTTTGAGGTGTTCAAGGAGTTTCAAAACGAAGTAGAAAACCAATTGGGCAGAAAGATCAAGATGCTCCGATCCGATAGGGGTGGAGAGTATTTAAGTCTTGAATTCTACGATCATCTTAAGAATTGTGGTATAGGTTCACAATTGTCTCCTCCTAGAACACCGCAGTTGAATGGTGAAGCTGAGAGGAGAAATCGAACATTGTTAGACATGGTTCGATCTATGATGATTCGAGCTACACTTCTGATATCTTTTTGGGGGTATGCCTTAGAGACAGCCGCCCATATCCTAAACCTCGTACCTACTAAGAAGGTTGCTAAAACACCCTCTGAAATGCGGAGTGGGACACGTCCTTCTCTAGCACATGTAAAAGTTTGGGGATGCGAAGCTTTTGTTCGTCGCGAGGCGAATGACAAGCTTGAACCCCGATCAGAGAAGTGTTACTTCATTGGCTATCCGCAAAAATCGTTTGGATACTTGTTCTACAAGCCTTCGGAAAACAAGGTGTTTGTTGCTCGAAGGGGGTTCTTCCTTGAGAGGGATCTCATTTCCAAAGAGGACAGTGGGAGCCGCATAGATCTTGAAGAGCTTCAAGAATTGAATGAAGAAGAACCTTTAGTAGACACTAGCACTCAACTTGAGGTGCAGCAGCTCGTTGAGGAAACTCAAACTGAGGCTGAGCGACCTGTGTGAACAAAATGATATATCTCCACCTCCCTTTCGCAGATCCAATAGAGTTCGTCTTCCTCCTAAATTCTATGGTTTCCATGTGAGTACAGAAGGAGACGTATTGATCAGTGATCGTACACTGATTGATATAGATGAGCCATCCAACTATAGGGAAGCGATGGCAGGCACTGAAGCTGCTAAGTGGAAGGAAAGCATGGAAAGAGAGATTCAGTCTATGCATGACAACCAAGTTTGGAATTTGGTTGATCCTGCACCAGGCACTAAAATAGTTGGGTGTAAATGGATCTTCAAGAAGAAGACAGGCATGGATGGGAATGTGCACACATTCAAGGCTAGGTTGGTTGCAAAAGGTTACACTCAGACTCAAGGAATAGATTATGAAGAAACCTTTTCACCAGTAGCCAAGATCAAGTCTATTAGGATATTACTTGCCATAGCAGCCTTTCGTGATTATGAAGTATGGCAAATGGATGTGAAGACCGCTTTCCTTAATGGAAAACTCACAGAGGAAGTGTATATGGCACAACCTGAAGGTTTCATAGATCCAAAATATCCAAATAGAGTGTGTAAGCTTGAAAGCTCCATATATGGACTAAAGCAAGCGTCTCGCAGCTGGAACCTCTGCTTTCATGAAAAGGTCAAGGAGTTTGGATTTTCAAGAAGTGAAGGGGAGTCATGCGTATATATCAAAGCTAGTGGGAGTAATGTATTCTTTCTAGTATTGTATGTGGATGATATACTCCTTATAGGAAACGATATCCCGACGTTGCAAGGTGTTAAGACGTGGCTTGGGAGTTGTTTCGCTATGAAGGATCTAGGGGAGGCTGCATACATACTTGGTATAAGGATCTATAGAGATAGATCAAATCATCTAATAGGGCTAAGCCAAAGTACATACTTGGATAAGATCTTGAAGAAATTCAAGATGCAGGACTCCAAGAAAGGGTATCTACTTATGCAACATGGCACAAAATTGAGTAAAACTCAATGTCCTGAGTCTAGTGATGAACATGAAAGAATGAGTCGAGTCTCGTATGCTTCTGCTATAGGATCGATCATGTATGCCATGACATGTACTCGTCCCAACGTCTCATTTGCTCTGAGTATGGTGAGCAGTTTTTAGGACAACCCAGGAGAAAGTCATTGGACGGCAGTAAAGAACATTCTGAGATACCTAAGAAGAACAAAGGATATGTTCTTTGTATATGGGGGTAAGGATGAGTTGAAAGTTACAGGTTATACAGATGCAAGTTTCCAAACTGATAGGGACAACTCATGTTCGCAGTCAGGATGGGTATTCTTGCTTAATGGAGGAGCGGTCGCTTGGAAGAGTTCCAAGCAGTCGACAGTGCCAAACTCTACGTGCGAGTTAGAGTATATAGCAGCTAGTGAGGCTGCAAAAGAAGCTACATGGTTGAAGAATTTCATTGATGATCTTGGTGTCGTTTCGAGCATCAAGGATCCTTTGGAAATCTTTTGTGACAATGAGGGTGCAGTCGCGTTGACTAAAGAACCTAAAGACCGTGGTAACTCAAGACATATACTTAGAAAGTTCCACTATGTAAGACATCGAGTCGAGGATGGAGATATTGTTGTGAGCAGAGTATCGTCAGAGGAGAATCCAGTCGATCTGTTCACTAAACCACTATCAAGGATCAAGCATGATAGTCATACGAGATCTATAGGCATAAGATTTGCTGAAGATATGGAATAGTTGTTTAGTTGTTTAGTTTGATAATCCTTGAAACATTGAGCAGTATGAATTTGTAATAGAAGTGATGTTTGTTTTGTAGAGACTTAATAAAGTGCTGGATTGCTATCATTTTTGTTTATTTATTACTGTGTTTCACTTTTGCATGTTTAGAACCCACTTCCCGAGTACTAAATACTTAAACCTCCACAGTCGGTCATACTCTTGGAAGTAAGTAGTGATTCAAGACTGTCATGAGTGTTGGTGGATTGACCATTTTGATTGGTATAACATAGTGATTGTGTCAACACTCGTGAGTGCTTAATGGAGATTTAAGCATTGGAACAACCCGCACTTAGAGATTACTTCATGGATTTAGTCACAAGTAATTCTAAGATGGTAATATCTTCTGTTCTTCAAACCGAGATACATGTGGGGCTTTGCTCTATGATTCTGCTATGCATTGGTGTACTTCAACGTTATTCGTAACTGATGGCTATAATGGGTGCATTCATGTGTGATATGATGAAATAGACAAGGACTATGTAGTCAAAGTTTATTCGTCCCTTGTGCCTTAATAGGAGAAGCAATATCTATGGGCCCCTCGATGATTTGGTGCTGACATCTTAAAACCTGGTCGGGTACTGACTAGAATTGATGTGTTCGATTTAGTAGTCAGATGATATCGGGAAACATAATTTTGAATTCTGGGATTGACCATTATCCATGTCTCGAATTCATACAGATATCATTAGGATGAAGGAATAATTGATCACTTACCTGAGGGCTGATATTGATTAGATCAGAGTTCGGCAGATGCATTGGATGACATTCTCTATGTTGATTATTTGAGAAATATAGAACCATGCATATCTAGTTGATGACTTGTCCAAGTGGGAGACTGTTGGAAGTGTGTCCAAGATCATTAACTAGTTGGTGATATTTCTAATAATAGCAGGGTCCTATTGGGTTGCCCTCAAGACTCAAAATTGAGTAGAATATATAATAGGAGTAATTAGTTTATTAATTATTATGGTTTAATAATTAGTTATAAACTAATTGGAAAACAATTTGGGAATTAATTAACAGTTTAATTAATAGAAGAGTTGAATGTGAATTAATCAATAGTTGATTACATTCCAGAACCCTAGAAGGAAGGGGGTTGGACGAAAATTCCCTTTGGATAAAGGGAATTTCGTTCATAGCATATCCCATCCCACATGGGTGGAAGGATAAAACCCTATAAGGTATCCAATGCTATAAATAGGGCCTTAGGGATTCATTCCTCATTGCTCATTTTCTGGCTTGAGTATTCGCCACCTTCTTTCTCCCTCATTGTGGAAGAACTTTTCGTGAGTTCATCCCTCCTATTTTATATTTATTTCTACTCTTTTGAGTCCATTGGGTGTGAACCAAGAGAGGGATTCTAGTTTGGATCCTCATCATCCAAACAAGGTGGCACGCACAAAGAGTCAAGCTCCAAGATCATTGGTTGCTAAAGAGGTTAGTATTCTTCTTATATTTTCGGTTTTCCTAGGGTAGAAGTAATAGTATGAAGCCATAAATCCATAGGGTGCATGTACACTTAGGTGAATCGTGTTGTTGTTTCGATTATTCCGCTGCCTAGTTATAGAGTGTATTTGATGCATATGTTTCCCAACACCCTCAACTCCATATCATGCATCAGGTAGTTCGCCTCGTGAGGCTTCAGCTGCCTCGAGGCATAAGCAATAACATGACCCCTCTGCATCAATACCGCACCCAAACCTGAGATGAACACGTCGCAATATACTAGAAAATCCTCCACGCCCTCCGGCAGAGCTATGATATGTGTCTCGCACAGCTTCCGTCTCGGCGTCTCGGAACGCTGCCTGCTGCTCAGGCACCCAACGAAATACGACGGCCTTCTTCTTCAGCCATGTCAAGGGTACCACTATCTTGGAGAAGTCCTGTATGAATCTCCGGTAATAGCCTATCAACCTGAGGAAACTACGAATCTCAGATGGAGATTTCGGAACCTCCTATATCATCACAGCCTCCACTTTGGCCGGGTCGACCAAAATTTCGTTCTGATTGACAAGGTGCCCCAGAAACTGCACATCGCGCAACCAAAGCTCACACTTGGAGAATTTGGCGTACAAGCTATCCCTCCTTAGGGTATCTAACACCTCCCGTAACTGCTCATCGTGTTGCTCCTGCATCTTGGAGTAAACCAAGATGCCATCTATAAAGACTATCACAGACCGATCCATCATCGGTCTGCATACGCGGTTCATGAGATCCATGAACGCGACAGGGGCATTGGTAAGCCCAAAGGGCATCACCATGAACTCGTAGTGGCCATTGCGAGTCTAGAAAGCAGTCTTTTGTACATCCTCATTGTGACATCCCCATTTTTACGGCCAAAAAAGACCGATTTTGTTTATGCTTTATAAAAATCAGAGTATCTCTTTTAATAAAAATGTTGCGGAATTTGTTCCCAGAAAAACGTGATAATCGCGCTATCTAAGCATTTCTAAAGAAATATATTTTTATTCACTTTTAAAACATTTGGGATATCATCGTCAATATAGAAACATAAGCATATACAGAACATACATTCATTTACTCTAGTGATCTACATCTCTTTTAAATCTCTCAGTGTAATGTGACTTTATATCAACACCTGTGATATAAATAAACTGAGTGGGTCAGGTTGGGAAACCTGGTGAGTACATAGGGTTTTCAACCCACAATAATATAATTATTATGTTTAAACAATCAAACAATCAACCTAATTACTCATCCCCATTATCTTCTTTATTCTTAAGGATCTACCCTAAGAACCAGCTATTTCTCATTCATTCATTCCTAAGGATCATCCTAAGGAAACAACATGAAGTCCATTGTTGCCAATGACACATTGGTCAAGTGCAGCTGCTAATCTTGTCACTTAGGTGCAGCTGCCAGAATTGGGACATTGTCTATGAGGCGCTTCTGCCGGTATTGATCTTTAAACGCTACTGTCATGGTCATAAGGCTCCTTATTAGGCGCAGCTGCCGATAATGCCCTTAGAGCGTAGCTGCTAGGACGTTTACCGTAGATCTAAACATCTACAAGTTGTGGCGCAGCTGCCAGTGCTCATCTATAGGGTACTAAGTCCACTGCTGCCAATGTATACCTATAGGGCACTAGGTCCATGCTACTAATGTTCCTCTATTTCAGCTTTTATCCCTTATCATTCATCTACCCATGTTTTACCCAACATATTTTGTAGATAAAAAATACTTTATATAGTTTACATCATTTAAAACATGATAAAAATCTATCGCCAGCATAGACAACAAGTATTAAGACAATATGCACACATAGCACGTAATTTATAATAAAATACTTCATATCTATGTGTAAGATGAAAGGGACCATACACTCACCTGAAAGGTGGTGACTCAGCACTCGGGCAACGCTTCGATACTCTCAAAACAATTTCCTTTGATAAAACCTAGTACCAATACCATTAGGGTTTAGTCTAACGATAACCGTGACCAATTAATAGGTCTGACTATTATTATTATATAAACATTAATAACACTCAATATAACTCATAATAATAGCCCAAATAATTATTTTAAGGACCTAATAACATTCCTATAATTATTTGAAAGTTATATTAAAAACTGCGTAAGCATAGCTCACTTACAGCGAATTTTATCGAAAACCGGAACTTTATTGGAGCAACGTTTCAAAAATCGAAAGACTCCTTTTTTCGGGACTCCGGGAGCCTCGGGGCTTCCCTCGGGAGCTAAGGGGTTTATCTAGGGCTTAGGGGGGTTTAGAGGAGCTAGAGAGAGAAACTAGTGAGAGAAAGAATGAATTTTGGTGTGAACAACTCGGAAAGGCTCGCACCCTATTTATAGGCTGGAGGACCTCAGATTACGCTGGGCGTACTCCTCGGATAAGACCACCAGCTCGGACCCAGCTGTCTTCGTACGTCGGATGGATAAGGGCGAGGGTACGCGGGGCGTACCGACTTCGGACGTGGGGCGTAAGCGAGGGCGACGTGTCCTTCATCCGAAGCGAGCCGTGATCAGCAAGCGACGGTCAGGATTAAGCCACGTCATCGGTCAAGCAACAGTTTTCGCAAATTGCATTCTCGACTTCTAAAAATCATAACTTTCACATACGAGCTCCGTTTTCGACGTTCTTTATATCCACGAGAAGGCGGGAACGTACTCTACAACTTTCGTTTAGACTTCGTCGGCTAATTTTGACTCAATTTTAAATTTTATATTATTAACAGGCCGGGACAAGATTGGTCTGTTAAATCCTCATAACTTCTTCATCCGACGTCCGTTTTTGCCCATCTTTTTCTCATTACGCTACTCTTAACGAGATATTCGATTCTCGTTTAGGTCATGTCGGCTAAAAATCGCTCGATCTAATATCCGAATTTCGGGCTGTACACTACTAATTCGAAACTTCGAAAAATCATAACTTCTTCATACGAAGTCAGATTTGGGCGTTCTTTTTATCAGTGTTATTAGTTTAACATATTATACGACTTTCGTTTAGATCACTAAGGCTAAATCTCGCTCTATCGTAAATTCACTATTTACGCTTCCCGGTGTCGTGCCGGTTCCGTCGCGAAACTTCGACGGGTCATAACTTCTTCGTTATAACTCGGATTTCGGCGTTCTTTATATGTAAGAAAACCTCGTGACATATTCTACAACTTGCTTAAGACTATTTATTATAAATAATCTTTTGTCAAAAAGTCGTTTTCGACATTTATCGCCTCTAAATTGACTAGCCCGAATCTACGGGCGTTACACTCATCTATGAATCGCATCTGGTGATAGCCTGAACCCAAATCTATCTTGGAAAACCAAGATGCCCCCTTTAGCTGGTTGAAGAGATCATCAATCCTTGGGAGTGGGTAACGGTTCTTCACCGTTACCTTGTTTAGCTCCCGGTAGTCTATACACGTCCGATGTGACGTATGCTTCTTCTTCACAAATAGGATCGAGGCTCCCAAGGAGAACTGCTCGGCCTAATGAATTCATTGTGTAACAGCTCCTGCTGCTGTGTAGACAACTCCTGCATCTCATGATGAGCCAACCGATATGGTGCCTTGGCTATCGGAGTCGCACCGGGGACTAGGCCGATCCTGAACTCCACCTGTCTCTCCGAAGGTATCCCAGGAAGCTCCTCTGGAAATACGTCCATGTATTTTTACACCACCAGTACATCACTCACAGTCGCCTTACCCGCCTCTCGGGTATCCATAACGTAGGCGACATACCCTGCGCAACCCTGCTGAAGGTAGCGTCTAGCCCTCGCTGCTGAACACATAGTTGGTCTATGTTGCGGCCCCTCTCCCTGAATCACCAGCTATCCCCCACTTGGGGTCCTAACTTGCACCAACTATTGCGCACAGTCGATCATCGCCCCAACTGCTCTCCCATGCGGCCTCTCGCCTTGAATCACCAGCTCCCCCCCCCCCACTTGGGGTCCTAATTTGCACCAACTGTTGCGCATAGTCGATTAGCCAATCCATGATGGTGGTAACCTTGTTCCCACGTAACGAAATGGGAACCAAATCCACTAGGTAGCGCTCGTCATACAGCCTCAAAACACAATCCCTGAAAACCTTTGATGTCCGGACAGATCGGTTGTCAGCTATCTCAACCTCTAAAGGACAATCCAATATAGTATCCCTGGAGACTCAGGAAACCTCTTGCTATGAGTAAGAGAGACAAATAATCGGGTAGCCCCCAAGTCAAAAAACACTTGTACTGGAATGTTGTTCACATGGAACAATCCTAAACAAAGCACATAAATATCATAAACGACATATAATAAGAGTTAGGGAGAAGAAAACATACCCGTCACCACATCCGGTGCGGCCTGTGCCTCCTCGACGGTCAGCTGGATGGCTCGACTCCTCACCACTGGGGCCTCTGTCTTGCCCTGTCCACCATCCGTGATCCGCATGGTCGCTGGAGCTTGCACCTCCACTGGCGCTCCGGATGTTAACCTCGGGTAATTGGCCTTTTTATGGCCCTTCTGATTGCAGCAAAGCAAATTAGTTCTAACGTTTGAAGGGTGGGGTTATCGGAAGTACAATCCCTACCAAAGTGCCCAAGCTTGCCGCACTTATAGTAGCCTGGTGATCCCAGTATACAAACTCCCTCATGGGTCTTGTCGCATTTCCCATAATGGCTCCCGCCCTTCGACCTAGTGTCAGATCCTTCGGGTTTCTTCCCTGAAACCCCAATAACCTGCCCAACCTCCGTCTCTCCCTCGCTATCATGTCCTCCAAATTTGGGCATGTTGAGTAGCTGACACGTTTTTAGATGTCAGCTCTCAACATATCATAGTATCGGGTCTTCCTCGTCTCCTCGTCCCCCGCATATTGAGGTACCAGTAAGGCCCTCTCCCTGAACTTGGCGGTAATCTCCGCCACCGACTCAGTCGTCTGTCTCATGTCAAGAAACTCCATGGCCAACTATTGAATCTCCATAGCTGATGCAAACTCATCCCTAAACTTGGTCACAAAATCTAACCAAATCATAGCCTCAATGGCTGGGGCTCCTAACGAATCACTGACCGCCTCCCACGAGTCCCTAACTCTGTCTCTCAATCACCCTGTAGCATACCGGACCTTCGAACCCTCGGGGTAGAAGCTCGTCAATTGTGCAGACTCTATGTCTGTAATCCACTTTCTTGCAACAATGGGATCCTTCACCCCGTGGAAGTTCGACCTACTCTCCGCCATCAGTTGCGCAAGGAGTCCCTACCATCCTTCCCTAACTAGTTTGCGAATACTATGACATATACACTTACTAGATTTTAGAAAACTACTTTCTTGTAAAAATCTTTCAATCCCTCGATTTGAGTCCATACACCCCGAGGGTGTGTCCGAATCCCTCAAACCAGGGCTCTGATACCAACTTGTAAGGTCCCAAAACCGGGACCCAAAAATTTTTGTTTGAAAATATATTACTTATAACAAAATTCACCGAAAACAACATTACAATTCCTTTTACCACAAAATCATAAGTCATAAGTTTCAAAAACATTCCAACGAAGGGTATAATATCAGAGTACAAATCCCAGGCCTCTCAAATGCGAAAATCATGTACAAATATGTGATACGTTGCTACATCGTCGGCTCTTTCCCCTTAGATGAAGAGGTACCTGAGACCAAAACTAAAAACCGTAAGCACAAAGGTTAATGAGTTCCCCCATCATAACCATACCAAATAATGCATAATCATTGGTATCTTTCAACCGGTAACTATCAGGCATAGTCGGAAGCTGGACTCCCCCTCAATATCTTTCAATCGGTAACTGGGAGCTAACATCCCCTTCAGTATCTTTCAACCGGTAACTAGGAGCTAACCTCCCATTCGACATCTTTCAACCGGTAACCGGGGACTATTTCACCCTTACTGCTGTTAACACGTATTAAGCACCATAATCATATCAAGCACATTTATCATATCAAGCACAGTAAGCATATCACATATCAATCCTAGATAATTATCATGAAGACAATCATTTATTCAACACTATCACTTGTGGGCTGACATTGTGGTCGTAGACCCACCCTTACTAGAAGGAAACTCATATCGAATTCGTGTAGTGTTTGCACTGAACTAGGTGTGGAAATCGACTCTCCCTGACTCCTTAATCCCTACATGACAAATCTTTTAAGTTATCAACTCGTACTCACAACCCCCACAAGGGTCAACTCAAATCTAGGTCAAAGTCAACCTCCAGTTGACTTGACTCGCCGAGTTGGTTCACCAACTCGCCGAGTCCCTGTTCTATCAAAATGATACAACCCCGAGTATAGCAAGAGCTCGACAGGTTCTCTTTCAACCATAATATCGGGACCATCTTCAACCGACTCGCCGACTTTATCCTTGAACCCGTCGATTTCATCTTCATCATATGAATGTGTTCAGTCTATGACTCGCCGAGTCATAAGAACAACTCGTCGAGTCTGTCTTCATGGGTTGGAATCACACAAGTGTTCATCCAATTTACTCAAACTATGACTTTGATACCAGTTTGTAACATCCCAAAATCATGAAAATAATCATTTTTAAAACCATTCCAAAATCCATAAGTTACATCAAAACATAGTTTCTCAAAACCATAAACATGAATCAGAGTATCCCAAAATCATAAGTCATATAAAAACAAAAAACCCAGGGTGATGTGCACAGTCATGCCTTCACCTTGTCATGTCCTCTGAAGTACCTGAAACCATTAAATCAAACTATAAGCCAAAAGTTAGTAAGTTCCCCCAAAATACCATACACAACAAAACATATACACATATTGCATGTTAGGTCCACATCCTCTCGATTGGATTACCCTGGCCCATAGTCTCTCGACTGGATTGCCACTGACCCACACTATGTCGACATATGCACATGTAAACATATAACCAGCAAGTACATGCAATCATACAAATTTATCAATCTAACATATAACCAACACATACAGGTAATCATACATATCTACCAGCCTAACATATAACCAACATAGCTTTATCATATAAACCAGTACAGTGAGGAACACTCACCTAAACAACTCAACAAAAGTTCAACAGCTACCTAAGCAACAACACAGCCAACCCAAGTTCCTTAAACCAAGCGGAGACCAATCCTTAGCCAAATATTCAATTCTACCTAAGTTTGACCAAAATTCAAACTAGTCGAAAAGTATGCGGTCAAAGATAAGGTCAAAATTGACAACAACAACCCTTCATGTCGTGGCCTTCCTTGGCCACGTCGTGGGCACTAAATGCCAAAATAGTCATTGATTCCCCAGTGGCCACGCCGTGGGGACTGGTATGAACATATTTTCCAGCGATTTCAAGAGCTCTAAAGCTCAAATTTGATCATTTCCAAGGTCTTAATGTATAAAGTTTCTAACTTTATCCATTAGGAAGGTCCAAACCACCAATATGTAGACTTTAAGTCTCAAAGGGACCCAAAATGCATCTTTCTTAACTTAATCTATTAAGTCTAAGTCTCCAACTTTCATATCTGGATCAACATGATGTTTAGATCGATAAAGTTTCCAACTTTATCAATAACAAAGTTGATGGGTTTTGAGCATTCTAACACTTCCTAAATGTACATGCAACCCTAATAACCTTGAATCTATGTTTTCTCTATATACATGCAAATTTCTTTTCAAGGTTATTTCCTAACTAGCATGGCATGGGGATTACATGAAGCATAAAACTAGAAGAAATACATACCTTGTTGTTGCTTGGATTCCTTCAAGACTTTGTGAGCCTAGCACCTCAAATGTTGTGCCTCAAATGCTTCACACAACACTACAACGTTGGAATAACTAGAGAGAATACTTCTACACTTCAAAATCGGCTTTGCCCTCACAAGAATACTCTACTGCCCGATTTTCCTAGCCATGGGGTCCCTTTTATAGTGGTGTCACAATTAGGGTTTCATCATGAAGACTCGTAATTGTCATGACTCTTCCATTCTCATGACCCATGGGTTTGTAACTCCCATGCACTATCCATGGAGCTCCAAATAGTTATATCCATAACCCATAAACCATGGATCATTTAATCCACTATAAAAGTTTAGATGATTTTCATAATCAACCCCATATATTTAATTAGTTTCAACTTGATCACTACATTAATACTTAAATTAATATTTTATCAAGACTAATTAAGTAATACTATTATTAATATATTAGAACTTAAAATATATTAATAATCATAAGTGCCTTATTCTCTCATTTTGTCTATCCAAGTATTGCAATGCCATGCAACCCAAATGGACCATGCCGGGTCAGGTCAAGTACATACCAAATAAAGTTATGGACTTAGACACTATATCCAACAAAAGTCACCAACTTTCAAGATCTTAACTTTAATACACCAAAATGACCTAAAGCACCAATATAACTTGTATGGCTATAAGAGAAGGCAAAATATCATAAATTTCCTAGTCCATGAGGTCTAAGAAGCATTCTAAATTGATCAAAAGATATCATAGTCCACTCAACTCCAGGTGTAGCGCCTAGTTCCTGGTACATATTTTTTTGATTTAAGTATTTTGCATTTTGGCCTGAGACTCGGCGAGTTGAAGGCCCAACTCGTCGAGTAGGAACGGGATGGGATGCGGGACTTAAGTATTGGACTCGTCGAGTCGGCGTATAGACTCGACAAGTAGACTCTGACTAGACAAAACCCTAATTTAAGAGATTGAACCCTATTTAATCATCTAATTCCACCCCCATTCGTCCCTATTGCTTCCAGAAACCCTTCATAGCGAACCCTAACTGTGTGTGGAGAGATTTAAGAGATTTGAGTGATCTAGGCGTTTTGTGGTGTCAAGGAAGAAGGGAAAAGCTTAGAAGATCGAAGGAGGACCAAAGGAGTTCGAGTTGGTGGTTCCTTTGTAGCTTCCGGAAGGTATAAAGTCTATACCTTGCTTGTTCATTTGTTAGATCCCTTTTTGGGGAGTTTTAGGGCTTTTATAAGCCATGTGTGGAAACCAACCATGATTTCAAGCATGGTTGGGGGTCAAACTTTGGATCTAGGGCCTTCGAGGGGTCACAAGGCAGGAAGGGGTTGCTTTTGCACCCATGGAAGGCTCCATGCAACCTAAGATCTTCTTTGGAACCTTTTTGGAGCTCAAAGTCTCATGCATGCACGTAAAGTTTGTAAGTTTACATGCTATATCGATTGTAGGAGCCTAGATCCATCTTTTGGACAAGTGTTGTGCATCAGAAATCGAGAAATGAGACTTGGACAACCTCGACTCAGCGAGTTGTTCTTTGGACTCGGCGAGTCCAAGGTTTGACTCCTATTTTCTGCTTGGGTTCGAAGGAACCCAGTTGAGTGTTACAAGGGTGTTAGAGGGTCCAAAGGAGTGACCCAACATATTGGACACTTAGCCTTAGATGTGGAGTTCATGGGACTCGGCGAGTCCAAGGCAATCTCTTAATAGTTGAAGATAAACTCGACGAGTCAAGGACAGGACTTGTTTATCAGATGAAGGAGAACTCCACGGGTTGTTCATACAACTCGGTGAGTCGGATGAAGGTTCATTCGATGTTCATATAGAAGGGGAACTCGTCGAGTCGTTGCTAAACTCGATGAGTAGAGCTGTGGACAAGGACGGGTAAAGGGTTAGGGACCCGACGAGTTGACGACCCAACTTGGCGATTCGGGTCAACTGGAAGTTGACTTTGACTTGGACTTGGTTAGGGGTAAAATAGTCATTTTACCCTATGAGTAGATATCAGATTTTGACTAAGTGTTTTGTGGGGATAATAGTCGGAGGATTTCCGGAGCAGCAACAGGCAGAGGTTTCCCGCACATATTATCAACAACTAATCGTATGAGGTGAGTTACCTTCTAGTAGCGGTGGGTCTACGGCCATAATGCCGGCCTATCAGTAGGAGTTGTATGTTAGATGATTGTCTTTGTGATATCATATAGGTTTTCCACTACCTGATATGTTATATGTTGGCATGATATGTTACATGTGATAGTAGTAGAGTTCGGTTGTTAGGACCGAAGGGTAGGTCAGACACCCCCGAATCCCAGCTATGTCTGGCAGTATGTGATGTTATGTTTATATGTTGGCATGATATGTTATATGTGATAGTGGTAGTAGGAGGGGAATAGTCCCCAAGTTCGATTGTTAGGACCGAAGGGTAGTTCGGACACCCCATATATGTTTGATAGTATGTTTATGTTATGATATGTGTGATAGTAGTAGTAAGGGGTGGAATAGTCCCCGAGGGTCGGTTGTTAGGACCGGGGGGTAGGTCAGCATCCCAGAATGGCTTGACACGGGTAGGTCAGCACCCCATAATGGCTTGACACGGGTAGATCGGCACCCCAGAATCGTCGTACCGGGTAGGTCGGACACCCCATAATTGTCCAACAGTATGTATGCTATGTGATCGTATGGTATGTGGTACGATGGGGGAACTCACTAAGTTTCGTACTTACAATTTACAGTTTTGGTTTCAGGTACCTCTTCAGCGAAGGGGAAGGAGCTGGCGCTAGGGGTGTTCGTTTGGATGGATCGGTGTTATCCGATCCAATCAAATAAATCCAAATTGATTTCGGTTTTCGAAACATGAATCCGAAGTGTCCAAATTAAATTCAAATCCGATTCGATTACAATTCGGTTGGATCGGTTTTTATAATTCGGTTTTCAAAAACCGAAAATATTTTAAAACGACATATAATTATAATATTACCCAACTTTACACAAGAAGCAAAAACAAATAATTTAGTTATGATTTGAAATTTATAAACAACTAATAAGAATATATATTATAGTTACATATTTTATAGATACAAATTTTTCAAGAGAAAATGCATATTAATGTTTTTTTATCGGGTGAAATGTTTTGAACCTATTTTAAAAAACAAATTACAAAATTAATAAATAATTTTATATATATATATATATATATATATATATATATATATATATATATATATATATATATATATATATATATTACAAATAGATGAATAATAAATATTTATTTGGTTTTTTGGACTATTCGGTTCTTATTTTATTAACCAAAACCAATCTGAAATCCAAAATAATAATTCGGTTTTGTTGAAAACCAATCCAAAACTCCGAATAACCGAACCAAATAGTTCAACCAAATTGTCCAATTGGATAATTCGGTTTTATCCGAATAGTGAACAGCCA
Organism: Lactuca sativa; assembly: GCF_002870075.4. NCBI lineage: Eukaryota > Viridiplantae > Streptophyta > Magnoliopsida > Asterales > Asteraceae > Lactuca > Lactuca sativa. The sequence continues at coordinate 339,976,564 of NC_056627.2, read as the reverse complement.
TAGCTGGCGCGGTAGCAGCACATCATACACACACATTGATTTTCCGCACTTGAGATATTCTGGGATTGTACTTTGACATGTTGCTATTATATGATTTGGGTTTTCAGACATTATACATTGATTTACAAAATGATCATATATTGTTACGTAGTTTTCATATGAATGTCTTTATAATCAGTTAATTAAAATGAAATTTTTGGACTCGAAATTTGGGATGTTACACCAGGATTACCCATAAAATGGATCAAAAGTGCCCAAAACCCCCAAATAACAAGATCTAAAGAACAAGATAGCAAAATTGGAACTTCACACTTACAATATTCCATAAATATATTGCATTTGATGGATCCAGACTTGAAACAACTTTCCTTGAAACCAAAAGAACCTTCTCGATCTCCAAACTTCATCAAAATATAATAAAAAGCATCCAAAAGAGGAGAGAGAAGAGGGGAAAAGCTCAAATTTTGAAGGTGGAGGCTAGGGTTTCTCCAAAGGGGTCCTATAGGTGGTGGAGGCTGCTAAAATGCCCAAACTGTAACATTCGAATTTCGTATGTTTTCCATTTAACCCCTTTAATGCAAAATCCATGTCTTTTTGGTCCTTAACTAGTACACAGGGCGTACTCTATGAGTACACTTAGCGTACTAGCTCAATTATGGAACACGGATCCACCCACATACGTGGGGAGTACGTGGAGTGCGTAATGCAGGGACACATTTAAATTTTAGGTTTTGAGCCCTATTTAAGCAACTTATAACACCCTTGGACCCTCTATTGATCAGCATCCACTCCTCTATACCCTAAGATCGAAACCCTAACCTCCCATAGTGTGTTTTTGAGTTTTGGAAGTACTTTTGGGGTTGTTTTATGTGCATTAAAGAAGGTGGTGCTTAGTGACCAAGCTTTGGTTGGACTTGAGATTGTAGATCCAGAATCTTTAAGTTTGTTAGCTCCATAAGGTATAAAGTGTTTATCTTGGAACCTCTTTGTGTTAGATTGAGATCAACGCTTGTTTTTAGCTTGTTATGGTCTTTTAGGTTTTCTTTGGGAGTTTAAGTCCCTCTATGAGCTAGGATGTTAGATCTTAACCCCTATGACGTTCCTTGTGTAAAAAGGTGTCATCTTGATGAATCATACTGGTCCATGCATGAGTTAGAGCCCTATTATGGGCCTTAATGGACAAAATTGGATTTTAGGGTCCCATTAAAGACTCGCAAGATGAAAAAGTTGCCAATTTTATGCATTAATAATGCCTTGGAATGAAGTAGATTTGAGGTTTTGACGTTAAGAGCTTAAGTGGTTAAGACAAAGTTAGCTAAAAGGGACTCTGGTCGGTACGCGGGGCATAATCGCTGGTACATCGCGCGTACTGGGCCAGCCACTTGCTTTCGAGTCAACACTATTACGCCGCGCGCACGAGGAGTACGTCTACCTTTATCATATGTTTACAAAATCAATAAAATTTAATTTAATCTTAATTTTGTCAACTAAATGCATGAGATAATTTCATTTTCCAAAATATAATAAAACAAAGTAATTGCATTTAAAACTAAAATATGAAAAAGGGTAAATTACACCATTCGTCCCTCGTGCACATGCCAAAACGCACGTTTAGTCCCTATTTTCAAAAATTAAATCGGATCGTCCCTGGGTTTGTTTTTCCTTTCACGCTTAGTCCCTCTGGACATAAAAAGACTATTTTGCCCTAACAACTTATTTTTTATTTCTCTTTTATTTATTTATTATTTTTATATTAAAAACAAAAGAAAAAATATATCTTCACCCTCCCCCTTTTCTTTCCCCTGTCTCCTTTTATCTCCTTTCTCCGGTAAGACCAAGAAACTACGTTTTTCCAACGAGACCAAAATTATCACGTTTTTCCGACGACACCAAGAAATCACGTTTTTCCGACGAGAGGGTTGCAAGCTACAAGAATCATTGCTATTATTTGCTTCTTGTTCTTAAACCAGTATCGACGGTGACAACACCGCATCCCTTACCCCCATACTTCAAAGATCGCTACCAATTCCTTGAAATGTTGCCACCAATCGCCACCAATCAACATCGATTTAAGGAAAAAGGAAAAGAACACACCTGCAACACCAAAATCTTGAAAGGCAAGATAATGAAATCGATTTGAAGAAATTAACAGATGGGGTGTGGATTGTACACCGATGGAAAAAAGATCTACTACCCTATCTTCCAAAAAACCCAGAGGCGGCTACACTTTGACGGATATGCACTCCGCAAACCACCCAAAACCCTAGCTGTCGTATGCAGTCCTCTCCATTTTCTCACCAACGCTCCTCCTCATTCTTTTTTTCTCTTTCGATCATTGTTAACCCACTGTTGATCTACACTTTGACAACCACCTAAAACCATCGACGAGTTATAGGTCTTCTCTTTCCCTCTCATCGATTTTGTGTGTTTGTATGTTTTCTGTTTTTAATTTTATCGGTCAGTAACACAGTGAAAAGGGTGGGGAAGGTTTGTCGGAGGGTGGCTGGTGATTGTATATGTGTGTGTGTTTGTATATTTTTCTCCAATCGGTAACAATGAAAGGTGGATGGGTTGGGGAAAGTGAAGGGGATGGGGGCATTTATTATTATTTTTTTAATTTAAAATGATAATATAGATAATAAATTGATTTTAAAATAAAAACACAAGGGTATAATGGTCATTTAAATTTTGGCAAGGACTAAGTTCGAAACAAAATTGTCTTTCAAGGATGAAACGTGCAATGTTAAATCAAACCACGAATGGTCTAAGTTAAATTTTGAAAATAAAGACTAGACATGTTTTCTGACATATATGCAAGGGATGATTGATGTAATTTACACCTATGAAAAACTCTATAGTTGAATACGTTAAACCAAGAGCGTGCATAAAAAGAATGCCCAAATCTGACTTCGTATGAGGAAGTTATGATTTTTCTATGTTTCAGCTTAGCAGTATGCAACCTAAAACTCGAAAATTGTTTATATGAGATATGTTATGTTTGAAAAATGAAAAATTGTTTTAAATTTTCATGTCGTTACATAACCTCCCCTATGGCTTCCATCTGTATAACTGAAAACAAAATTCGAAAGTAATGCTTTTGAGTTCAAAGATGAATTTGACATGGGGTGGGGACTATTGATGGGAAGACTGTCTTAAAAAAAAGTTAAATTGAAGATCAAACCAAAAAATAGAAATAGGGAAATATCTAAAAACCTTGATAAGAATACGTGAACTCACAAATATCTTATCTTCTCCAAGCCAAACATGTGGACTTCAGCCATCGATAGCTATAATTCCTTGATCGGTGGTGGAGCAGGCAGGAAAACCTTCAGATTTAGATTGTCGTGGAAGAACAGATGATCGATAAAGGTGGAGGAACCGACGACCGATAGATATTGGCCTATAGAAGGAGGTTATATGGATTTGGTCTAATCGGAGGTGAAGCAGCATAGCCAAAAAGAAAAGAGAGAAGGTTTCTCGACTGATATTGAAGAAACGGAGCTTTAGAATGAGAATGTATTTAATAGAGGGATTCACTTGCTTTTAGCAAACGAAGAACATAATAGAAGAAGAAAGAAGAAACGTAAGAAATAGATAAAGTAAGAACCAATAATTTAGAACTACGTACCCTAGAAATCAACGGGAAATCAACCCACCCTGCTCCAAAAGTACTCGTCGGTTTCTCTTCACAAATTCGTTGACCTCGCCAAATCAAAAGCCGACAGACAAAAAGCGTCGACCGAAGCATATTCATCCTAGGAAGTCACCTATATTGGGGAAAGAAGGTGGATGTGTTGGAGTAGAGTTGCGTCGGTTCGATGGAGGAAGAACGTCAGGAGACGATCAGACCTTCAGTGGTTGATGTCATAATTCAAGAGAGTGAATTGATATTGAGACGGTAATATCTAGTACCAGTGGAATAGGGGAATCGGTGAACGGTCGTCGATATTTGATTGCGATTTAATCGAGGGATGTCCATGGCAGTGCAACATATGATTGGATGGGAAAGGCGGTGGAGGGAGCAACCGATTGAATACAAACGAAAATAATGTGGAAAAGTGTTTAAAAAAATATGAAAAACAGAAATTTTTGTGGCCAAATGTGAAAAGGCAGATAGAGAACAAGGATCAATTTTGTCAACCTCTAGGAACTTTACTGTTCGTAGACAAATTTAATATATATATATATATATATATATATATATATATATATATAATCAATAGAATATAATTGAATCTTAATATTTTTCAACTAAACGCATGACACAATTTCATTTTCCAAAATCTCCATCCTTAATAAAAGAAACATTTTTATGCCACGTGACATCTTCTCCATCTCCATTCTTATAAAGTGAAGTACCAATTTTACCCTCCTACTCATTTAAACTGCAACTGCTCTTATGATGCATTAAATCGAGTCACTTAACTTGGTAATTTGGTATCATTGTCCTCTTAAAATCCTCTTAATTTGGGATATCACAATCTCATGAAATCAAGGATATTGACTTAAATCAGCAACTAAATCTTATCCAAATTTGAATCTGATAAATTAGGGCTTTAGTCGACTTCGTATATACATGGAGGTCAACATTTCTGCTATACCTATATTGAATTTTTTTTATACAACAACAATGATTTTGGCACAGATACAGTGAAGGAAGCTATGAAACAAACCCCTAAAGACATCAAAAAACTATTAATCCTTCACCTTCGCTCCATCATCGGTTATTATCGGTAAGATTTTAATTTTTATTTGACTTCTATGTTGTGATTTCACGATGTTTGGTTTTGATTTCTCATATGATTTCACAATTATACTTTTTCAGAACCCACATTTGTCCGCCATAGTTTTGTTTCTTTCAATTGATTCTTTTTTTTTCATGATCTCGAGCGCTCAATTATACTGGATACAAAATCGGTATAATCACTTCGAGTGAATCACTTTATATATTTTTTTTCATTTTCTTTAATCTAAGAATTAGGTTGTTTATTCTTTTTTTTTTAGAGTACGGGTTACCGTTGATTGGAACAACTTTTACCGGCATATAGCAGTCAGTTTTCAATTCATGAAGTGGGTGCTAAAAGCCTACAGGTTATGATTATTGTCATTGTTGGAAAAAAATGATATATCTTACTCATTCTCTGGTTTACGTATGGTAGCCGATCAAATATTGTATTTATTCCATTTATGTAGCCATAGAGAAAGAATTTTTGTTTAATTAAACTAAATTTGTTATTGCATCAGGATTCAAGTAACTTCTGTTTGTAGTAAGCTAATGAAGGAAAAGGACATGAATTTACAAAGATAAATGACTAAGACAAATGACTATTATATGAATCAAAGAGAGAAAAAAAATAATAAACCTGAAGGTTCATGACAGAAAGAAAAAAATGAAACTTCAAACCCATCTTTATTATTCAAGTTTATCTTTACAATAAAGTTTGTTAATCATGTAAGATTTTAATCTTCGATTTGGGACATAAATAGAGAAAGAGAAAGGAAAAAATACATAATAAATTCTTTTAAATGTTCTTTTAAAACTTTATGCTAAGAAAGCATATCTTCCTAATTTTGCCCTTTGTATTTGAAATATAAGCATATCCACAAGTGAGTTTAATTGCTTTTTCAGAAGTGATAAATGGAAGCAATAGCAATGTATTTTATATATTGTCCTTATTATACCATTGTACTTTTGTATTATATTTTCTTAAATCATTTTTTCTCATTTAGGGTTACATATTATAATCGTTGATAATGTATGCAAGTATATGTTGCTACTAGAAATTGATTATCGGGATAAATAAGATCAAATAATCCTAAAACCTGGAGAATTCATAAAAATGTGTTTGTATTTACAGTTTTCATTGATTTATTTAACATTTACCCATGTTTTATTGCATTGTGTATATCCATTTTCCAATAAACAACAAAATACTTTTTTTTATCTGTATAGGCAATGCACTTAATTTTTTATTTAATTTAAACCATCGTGTTGTTATTTTCTTGGATCGGCGTATTATGTAACTATGGTATTAGTAATATTTGTCCCTTAAACGAAAACACAAATGAAGTTTTATAATTTGTTTATGGGAAAAGGATGATGCAAAAAAACAATTTTAGGCTTGAGTTTTAATTTGACTATGAAAAAAGAAATTTTGACTTTTGTTAGCCGCCAACTTTCTACTTTGTTTATAATTTTTATGTCATTTACTGAATTATGGAATTTGACTCGTTAATGTATGTGATTAATTGTTCTAAATTATTATTTTTCCAGGTGAAATTAATGTATGTGATTAAATGTCTATCAAAAATTTATCAGTCCTGGCTTATGCGTGTGAAATTACTTCTACTTTATGTTCACGGTAAATTTTAATATTTTGGTGTTAGTGCATCCAAAGACGATGAAGTCGTTAGAGCCACAGATATAACATAAACATCTCAAGAATACATTTATCAATATTGTTTATTAACACTTGCTTATTTGTTAAATTACGATTTTTTATTATTATAATGGTTATGATTACATTCGAAAAGTCATTGTACATTTGTGGGGTTTTTAAGTTACATAAAGAAATTTATGTAAACTTTAATATCTAAAGAATATATTAACAATCCCTTCTTGAGGACTGGGATTCAACGGACATATGTGAAATTATAAGTAATTTAGTAGTAGATTAGATTTATCCTACCGAAAAAAAATATATAAAGAGTTTTATGTAAGTTTAATATCAAGTAGAAAATATTATCTAGAATAAGATGATCAAAAACCGAACAAAATCCTTACAACACACTGTTAATAAAAATCACATATAAAAAACCCAATGCAAAACAATATTATATAATTTTTTGAGTATCATTTCTCTTTTCTAATAAAATAATAAATCTAAGCCATTTGTACACTTTTAAAAGCCCCTGAAGATTATTTTCCCGCCTAATTACCATTTTATATTTTAAAAAATTAGTAAATTACATAATTCGTCCATTTCGGATTCCATCAAATTTACATAATTACCCTTCTGTTACTTGAATTTCGGTAGAATCTCTTTAATTTAGGGATAATTCAATATATTAGAGATATATGAATGCCATTATGATTTATTTTATCCCAAAAAAATTAGATCAAATTATTTGAATTCCATTTACTAACAATTAAATAATTAAATAACAATGATACAAGGTTACAAGATCAAACTTTGTTAAAAAATATAATATTTGCAAATCTATGATTAATAATTACTATATTTATATTATATATGTTATTTAAATTTGTAACCCGTGATTTCTACGGGTTGTAACTTAGTATAATAAAAATATAAAACAAAGTAATTGCATTTAAAGTAAAACATGAAAAACTCTATAGTTGAAAGTCTCGCGGGAGATCCATACTATTCCTTAAAATTTTAAACAAAATTTGAAAATCACAAAACCAAATAATCGGACTCATCTCCCGCGGATAGCGTTTTAGCAAATCCAGTCCGTTGAAACAACACTCCATCCAACGGTTAATACAAAGCTACGATCGATCCCAAATTCCCCGCCACCCACCTTTCTCTCTACATAACCAAACCATGTTTGCTCTTGTTCTTCATCGATTATCGAAGAATTCATTCACTACTGCACAATCTATTCGTCGACATACAGAAAATGGACGGAGATGGAAAAGTTAAGAAGGGCGCCGGAGGAAGAAAGGCAGACGGTTCAAGGAAGAAGGCGGTTTCCCGTTCTGTGAAGGCCGGACTTCAGTTTCCGGTTGGTAGGATTGGGCGTTTTCTGAAGTTAGGACGTTATGCTCGTCGTGTTGGAAGCGGTGCTCCGATTTACCTCGCCGCTGTTCTTGAATACCTTGCTGCCGAAGTAAGTTTTCTCTTACAATCTCCTTTCGTATCGATAGAAGTTGAATACGGATCTGATTATCAGCTATTCAAGTTGTAGTTTATTTTAAGGATTTCTTAAATCGATGCCATGGCGGATTATGAAGTTTTTTTTTTTCTGGTTTGATCTGGATTTTGATAATTCATGGAACATCTTCTAATCTACTTGATTTTTGTTGTTTGTAGTTGTTGGAATTAGCTGGAAATGCTGCGAGGGATAACAAGAAGACACGAATCATTCCAAGGCATCTTCTTTTGGCCATTAGAAACGATGACGAGCTTGGGAAATTATTGGGTGGAGTTACGATTGCTCATGGCGGTGTTCTTCCAAATATTAATCCTGTTTTATTACCAAAGAAGACTGCTGCCAAGGAGCCTAAATCCCCATCTAAGGCTACCAAATCTCCTAAGAAAGATAAGAAGGCCGAGTAGATTACTTTGTTAGAATTGTAGTTTTTGTGTTAGAATCATATAATTAGTTTGTATGTTGATGTTGATCAAGATTTAAGTAATGAAACCACTTGTTTTACTATAATGTCGCGATATAGATTTTCTTATTGAATGAGTTAACCCCATACTTATTATGTTTTTTTTCAAACAAATTACATAGAAATCAAAACCTCAATCAGAATTGGCATTGGTTTTGTTGGATCATGTTGCGCAAATTGGTCCTATTTGGGTATTTTTTGTTGGTGCTTGAGAGTAATATGATCATTTTTGGAATTAAAACGTTTTATGGTTTATTAGAAGGATTGTGTATAACACTTTTTTGATATAGTATTTTGACTTTATGATTGGATATACCGAATTCCACCTTATGAGGACATTGAGTATTCAATTTATAGGAGTATGAACTCTTTTGAGATATCGATAAATAACATATCATTTATTATCAATAAATGATCATCAACGAGTTTGAATAATCATTATTTTCATGGCGGTTTTAACGGGTTATTAATAATTTGATTTTTAATACTAATTATTTCTATCATTGTAATAAACTCATTTTATACAATTATGCATTTTGCATCTCCAAACTTCTTAAGAGAAACGAAAAGATGGTGGATATCTACCTATGACAGTAGAAAATTGGTAGTTGAATAGGGAATGCCTTCTTCCTTTGGGGTGAAAAGAGAACACCATGAATCGTTATCCTTACCATGAATTGATGATCTCCTGGAGTGAAGGTTTAAACATTCTTTTATTAGAGGTCTTAGATGTAAGAAACTCCATTGAGTTATGATGTTTGTAAGGACCAATGCACGTAATGCATCTAAGCAATATATTAAGTTGAATCATGTAATGGAATTTTGGATAGTTCAAGTTGAAGTATCGTGGCTTTGCGCTTGCTTGATGATTATGAGGACGAAATCATCGTAAATAGGTGGATCGTTGTAACATACTGTATTATTTTAGGTGCCGGAAATGTTGGGTTATTTGGTAAAAAAATATTATTTTATAATAAAATAAATGATAAAATAAAATATAAATTAATTAAAAATTAATTAATTAAATAATTGAAATGCAAGAAAATTATCAAGTGACAGCATCCGCATCTCAATCTTGCAATTCCATTTGGAATGCCACCTAAGCCCAAAATGAGTCCACATCATATGATACCTTTCGCAGGTTGCAAGCCTTGCAAATAACTTACACCTCGTTTAACAAAAGAAAAGAACATAAGAGAAAAGAAATTAATGAGAGAAGTATAGAAAATAAAGGAAAAAAAAATTTCTTTTGTGTTTCCGAGTTGGAGAAAAGTGGAAGAAAAATGAATTAGTTTGTTCCTTCTTTCCAAATCCTCCCAAATCGGAAGGAATGTTAGGAGGGGAAAGTGATCCTCCTATTTTTCTCCACTTCTCTCCTTTAATGAAACTCGGAAACACCAATTTCTTATATTTTCTTCTTATTTCCACTCTTTTTCTTTTCTTTCTCTCGTTAAGTTGAACTCGGGGGGAACAGGGTGTTAGTGATATATTATATATTATAATAATAAGGTTGTAATTAGTATTGTATTGAATGAACAATTGTTCTTATTTTTGTTATATATATATATATATATATATATATATATATATATATATATATATATATATATATATATATATACACACTTAAGTTATTTTGTTTTCACTATCTATTATGTGCATGTATGATTGATTCTGGACCAATCATTTTAGTTATTTTAAGAAAGTAATTAATGCATATTACATGTTGAAGATATAATGGATATTAATTACATCTTCAGCATTTAATATGCATTAATTATTTTCTTAAAATAACTAAAATGATTGGTCCAGAATTAATCATACATGCACACAATAGATAGTGAAAACATTTGAACCTAAGTCTCTCCTTCTCTCTCTCTCTCTCTCTCTATATATATATATATATATATATATATATATATATATATATATATATATATATATATATATATATATATATATATATATATATATATATATATGAGTAAAATCAACTAAGAACACCTAAAAGGTTGAGAACACGAAAACAAATTTGAACCATTAAACTAAATCTAAGGCTATTATTGAATGGTTCATTTATGTAAATTCTTAAAATTACAAGAATTAAAATGCAACTTTAAAATTGTCAAAAGGGTAAAATGGTAATTGATTGTTAACCTATGTTTAGCAACTCCTACAATCTCTCTCTCTCTCTCTCTCTCTCACTCTCTCTCTCTTATCTCTTCCTCTATACCCCTGCTTCTGCATTTTTCACAACCCTGCGACATCCTCTCATTTCCAGCCGCCGCTATGTGTATAGTTATGATCTCCCAAGAGCTCTTAAAAATAGAGAGATAAATATGATATTTTCTACTATTCTTCATACATGTCAAGGAGAACGATGATGAACATCTCATTCGATCACAGGGCTAGGATGTTTGCTTCTCCTAAAATTGATCTGGAAAGGACCGATGAACAACGATTTTTGTATCGTGAAGGTGGGTGTAAGAACCGAAGAAAAGAGGATTTTTGTCGAAAAAATTCTGAAGAACAGAGGCAAAGAAAGAAACGCGATCCTATTTTCGATTTTTTTTTCCGGATTTGTGATCGAAGTGTTGGATCTTTTGTGAAATATGAAGATCTTGTAAGACCATATTTTTCTTTTGTTTATCCCTTTTTGTGTTGTTATTTCATTGGTCCATATTATAATAACATACAAAGAACGTACAAATATTTATTTTGTTATTTCCAGTTCCATTGAATTGGTTGCAGGTTATATTAGAGGAACAATGATTTTTGTATCCCGAAGGCCGAAGGTGGGTAAAAGAACCGAAGAACATAGGGTTTTTGTCGAAAAATTTCTGAAGAACAAAGGTAAAGAAAGAAACACAATCCTATTTTTTGAATTTTTTGATTGAAGTCTTAGTTTAATTCATTTATGAATATAATGGTATAATTGCCATCTTTCCCTTACCTTATCTGTGTGAATGACCTAATTAGTAAAAAATGATTATATAAGTCTGACTGAGTTATGTTGGAATCGATTGCATAGTAAAAGAAGTTTCAATCATAATTTCTATATTACTTATAGTATATTGGATTTGTGTTGTTTTTTACCCATTTTTTGTTTACATGCTTAAACGTTTTGTTTTGTAGACACGTTCGATGTTAAGAAGCAATTGAATGGATGAGGAGAACATATAAGCATCATTTTGATCTATATGTTATAAATTGTGTTTATTCATTTAGAATTATAATGTATTGGTTTTTATCTATGTTTTGTGATAATAAATGTAATTGGTTTATATTTATAAATTGTTGTGTATGCATGTATGATTATCATTGTGTTATAGGTTTTTTTTATCTCTACATTGTATTTCATTTTTTCATGATTACAAATGTATTGGGTTATTTATCATTAGAGTGTTCTATGAATTCATGATTATACAAAAAATTAATATTATTTATGAATATAATTTTATAAATATATCAATTCATTCTTGGCATATTCATTCATGAATATAAATTGTTGATTTTTATTTCAGTAGTATATTCATGTATGATTGATAGATTGTATTTTATTCATTTTTTAATGCAATCGTATAACATCATTTTATTCATTATGAAAACGTATTAATTACAATCTTCCTTCAATTAAAAAGAAAAAAAATGATTAACTAGTTTTTTAGGTAGGTATTAAATTCAATCCCAAAATTTAGGAAAGTAGGATTTAATTTAATTTTTTATAATTTAATTAAAATACACTATTACTAATATGTCCTTGTATATTGATTGGTCTACAATTGTTCTCGCGTTCTCAACCTTCTTAGTTTTCTCAATTGAACCTCCCCTATATATATATATATATATATATATATATATATATATATATATATATATATATATATATATATATATATATATATATATATATATATATTAGCCGTTTACCCCGCACTAAGCGACGGGTGCGAAGAGTTTTTAGGAGATGATGAACACATTTCGATGTAGAGTTTCTTTGCGTCTATCAGATCAAACGATAAAAAATATAAAATCATTAAGTATTAACCAAGTTACAAAATTTTGATAACTCTTTGCTTTTGACAATCCTTAAACATTGATAAGCCAACTTATGTATCGCTTCCACGCAAAATGTAATTAATCATTCAAAATGTTAACTCCAAATAAATGTAACATCTTAAAGTTTTCATTAACATTAACCGGTTTAACGGGCGGTGAATTTGTAATATTCAACCCGAGGTGTAGTTTCCACTGTATGTTGAGTTGCTTTTCTGTTCTGAAACTCTCCTTTTTCGAGTCAAAACAAAAACTCAAACTATTATTTTCCAATATAGAAGATCATTTACCATATCTATAGGAGATGAATTAACTAAATATAGACATATATGGTATAGCATAAAACTTACAACATAAGCCTTCAACGATTCTTTTTCTTTTCTACGAAGAATGTATTTTTTTAATGTACTTCACTTTTGTGTATGTTGTATAGGTGTTCTTGTACGTATGATTCATTGTGTCGAAAATGTATCGTTTTATAATTCATGACAAGATATTTGAAAAAAATCTTTATTGTTGTAATATGTCCCCCAACGAATTGTGTCCAAGCGAAGATTTGTTTCCATTTTCCAAGCGATTAGTTTCCATATTTTAACAAACGTGAACCAAAAACTTGAGTCAAAGTTCAAGAAACACTTTTTTTTGTATCATTTGTGGGCCGAAATCTAAACATTTCTAAACAAACATCCAAACACCTTTTGCTACATTTGTGAACCGAAATCTAAGCATCTTTACCCCTCATTTGAGCACTTATTTGATATCTTTGTCGTTGAAAAGTCAAATCCCAACAACCATTATTATTGGGTGGAAATTTCTTTTGGCAAAAATATTTACTTGAAGCGAGAATTTTATATACAAGTAGTTGCCACTAAAAGTAGAACTCTATAAGAAAAACAACTCAGTTAATGTATATAACTATTTCATCATTTCGTCCAAATTTTCTTGTGTTTCGCTTAAAGTTCAACCTCCACAAATATCAACTTTGTTATTTTTTTTTTTTAACATTGCAACAAATTTTAACTTTATTTTGAAAGCCAACAACATTTTGAAATTAGGAAATCAATAATAAAATTAAATCTCATTGTTTTTTATAAACAAAATGAATGTTTATTTATTTTCTTTTTATCTACATTTAAAATCTTTTTCTTTTTATTTAATGTTTTTATCACTATTTCAAAATATATTAATTTTGAAAAAAAAAATACTTTGTATGTAAATGCTAAATTAAATAAAAATGTTACTAATAATAAGATAAGTTACTATTTCCTCAACAAACAAAAATATAAATTAAATATTAACGCACACACCTTTCTTTTTCTTTGTTTAATGTTTATAAATCTTTATTATATCATCTACACGGAAATCAAAGGAGCAAACATGCTGACCAACCCAAATTGTTGGGTTAAGTTAGCATAAAACAATGGAAATATACAAAGTTACTAACTAACGAATATTCAATTTGTTTGAATGTAATGTTAACATAAGAGTTAAGGAACATATGATGTTTTTCTTGCGTTTTACACACCAGAAAGTGTGGAGATGTTTTCCTTGGTTCAATCATACCACAAAATTCAAATCAATGATGCGTTTAAGAATAAATAGTTGCACCATATAATGAAAATCATAAATTTAACCTCCCTCCTTGTGATCCACTACTTAGAAGTTTTAAAAGACAATAATGGAACCTCTTTGTTGTTTGGGTTGCTTGTGACTTGAGTACTCTACATTTATATCCCACTGCAGTGTAACCACCCCTGCCTTCTCATCCTTTTTTTTTAGTAAAGGATGGATCCACCTAACATGAAATGACATGTCATCATTAAATAACCCAACATATTTAACACTTGACAGATAACTGATTAGTCCAAACATTGTTTTCCTTTTGTTTGACAATATATTGTTATGCTATTTGTGTAACTCTTGATCCAAAGTACATGATGACACTTCAATTCCGTTAGCAATACACATGATGAGTATGAAAATAACACTTTAAATTTTGACCAAAGTGGCCCTTATATTATGAGCAAACTAAGTTCAAATATAGTTTTAAATTCGATTATTACCCTTAAGTTTGCAATTTCCTTTCCAATTTCCCTATCCCTCCATGTAGAAAAGTGAATCCAAAGCTTCTAATATCAGGGGTAAATTCATCAATAACTACTAATTATAGGAATTTGAAAATTTTAATTACCATGTCGTTCCAGACCATGGAAAACTGTAAAAACGACATGAACAATAATATGTAATCTGAAAATAGGAGCAATGTAGTTTCATACATTTGAGAAAATTGTCAGACAGAACCTCATAATTGATGGGGTAACATAACAAGAGCTTTCCCACTATCCATAAGTTTTATTATTTTATGTGTGTGTGTGTTGTTGGCACCCATTAGCCATCATGTACATTAAATTGATTGTCAAAAGAGCAAAAATAAACCCACTGATAGTTTTTGTGGGTTGCATGTAAGTTCTTTATGTTAATTTATAATGAATCATACATTTACGTTTACATTATATAATATAATACAATAATCAAGGATATAAAGCACTTGGAAGACATACCATACATGACCATCCATTGATACACCGTTCATCATTGTGTACATCAATCTGACTTCAAAAGGAGCAGAAGTAAAGATTGTCAAACTTAATGAAACTCGTAAAATCAGATTTGTGAATCAAACCTATGAGATAAGACCTTTGAAATAAAAAAACAACCATTCTTTAAATTAAAACATATAAATGATTCTATAAACTAACCTTAATGTCACTTGTAGCTTTCCAAACCTCATTGTGAACCGACAATATCTACAATTCTGAAACAAAGAGAAAAACAAAAAATCAGTTTTACATGAACTATAAATTAGAAAGCATACAATGGAATAATGCATAAAGAATTCCCAAAAGAGAGACTCCAATTCTTTAACCGAGCAAAGAACATATTGTAACGCTCGTAGATCTTGGCTAGTCAATTTAGAGACGATAAGCATCAAAAATGACTTTTTGATGAAAGATTGTTTAGAAGGATTAATATTAACTAAGTTGTACTATATGTTACAAGGATTTTGTACATATAAAGAACGCCGAAATTCGAGTTATAACGAAGAAGTTATGATATGTCGAAGTTTTGCGACAGAATCGACACGACACAGCGCGACGTAAATAATGAATTTACATTAGAGCGATATTTGGCCGTAGCAATCTAAATGAAAGTCGTAGAATACGTTAAACCAAGAGCGTGCATAAAAAGAATGCCCAAATCTGACTTCGTATGAGGAAGTTATGATTTTTCTATGTTTCAGCTTAGCAGTATGCAACCTAAAACTCGAAAATTGTTTATATGAGATATGTTATGTTTGAAAAATGAAAAATTGTTTTAAATTTTCATGTCGTTACATAACCTCCCCTATGGCTTCCATCTGTATAACTGAAAACAAAATTCGAAAGTAATGCTTTTGAGTTCAAAGATGAATTTGACATGGGGTGGGGGCTATTGATGGGAAGACTCTCTTAAAAAAAAAGTTAAATTGAAGATCAAACCAAAAAATAGAAATAGGGAAATATCTAAAAACCTTGATAAGAATACGTGAACTCACAAATATCTTATCTTCTCCAAGCCAAACATGTGGACTTCAGCCATCGATAGCTATAATTCCTTGATCGGTGGTGGAGCAAGCAGGAAAACCTTCAGATTTAGATTGTCGTGGAAGAACAGATGATCGATAAAGGTGGAGGAACCGACGACCGATAGATATTGGCCTATAGAAGGAGGTTATATGGATTTTGTCTAATCGGAGGTGAAGCAGCATAGCCAAAAAGAAAAGAGAGAAGGTTTCTCGACTGATATTGAAGAAACGGAGCTTTAGAATGAGAATGTATTTAATAGAGGGATTCACTTGCTTTTAGCAAACGAAGAACATAATAGAAGAAGAAAGAAGAAACGTAAGAAATAGATAAAGTAAGAACCAATAATTTAGAACTACGTACCCTAGAAATCAACGGGAAATCAACCCACCCTGCTCCAAAAGTACTCGTCGGTTTCTCTTCACAAATTCGTTGACCTCGCCAAATCAAAAGCCGACAGACAAAAAGCGTCTACCGAAGCATATTCATCCTAGGAAGTCACCTATATTGGGGAAAGAAGGTGGATGTGTTGGAGTAGAGTTGCGTCGGTTCGATGGAGGAAGAACGTCAGGAGACGATCAGACCTTCAGTGGTTGATGTCATAATTCAAGAGAGTGAATTGATATTGAGACGGTAATATCTAGTACCAGTGGAATAGGGGAATCGGTGAACGGTCGTCGATATTTGATTGCGATTTAATCGAGGGATGTCCATGGCAGTGCAACATATGATTGGATGGGAAAGGCGGTGGAGGGAGCAACCGATTGAATACAAACGAAAATAATGTGGAAAAGTGTTTAAAAAAATATGAAAAACAGAAATTTTTGTGGCCAAATGTGAAAAGGCAGATAGAGAACAAGGATCAATTTTGTCAACCTCTAGGAACTTTACTGTTCGTAGACAAATTTAATATATATATATATATATATATATATATATATATATATATATATATATATATATATATATATATATATAATCAATAGAATATAATTGAATCTTAATATTTTTCAACTAAACGCATGACACAATTTCATTTTCCAAAATCTCCATCCTTAATAAAAGAAACATTTTTATGCCACGTGACATCTTCTCCATCTCCATTCTTATAAAGTGAAGTACCAATTTTACCCTCCTACTCATTTAAACTGCAACTGCTCTTATGATGCATTAAATCGAGTCACTTAACTTGGTAAATTGGTATCATTGTCCTCTTAAAATCCTCTTAATTTGGGATATCACAATCTCATGAAATCAAGGATATTGACTTAAATCAGCAACTAAATCTTATCCAAATTTGAATCTGATAAATTAGGGCTTTAGTCGACTTCGTATATACATGGAGGTCAACATTTCTGCTATACCTATATTGAATTTTTTTTATACAACAACAATGATTTTGGCACAGATACAGTGAAGGAAGCTATGAAACAAACCCCTAAAGACATCAAAAAACTATTAATCCTTCACCTTCGCTCCATCATCGGTTATTATCGGTAAGATTTTAATTTTTATTTGACTTCTATGCTGTGATTTCACGATTTCACGATGTTTGGTTTTGATTTCTCATATGATTTCACAATTATACTTTTTCAGAACCCACATTGTCCGCCATAGTTTTGTTTCTTTCAATTGATTCTTTTTTTTTCATGATCTCGAGCGCTCAATTATACTGGATACAAAATCGGTATAATCACTTCGAGTGAATCACTTTATATATTTTTTTTCATTTTCTTTAATCTAAGAATTAGGTTGTTTATTCTTTTTTTTTTTAGAGTACGGGTTACCGTTGATTGGAACAACTTTTACCGGCATATAGCAGTCAGTTTTCAATTCATGAAGTGGGTGCTAAAAGCCTATAGGTTATGATTATTGTCATTGTTGGAAAAAAATGATATATCTTACTCATTCTCTGGTTTACGTATGGTAGCCGATCCAATATTGTATTTATTCCATTTATGTAGCCATAGAGAAAGAATTTTTGTTTAATTAAACTAAATTTGTTATTGCATCAGGATTCAAGTAACTTCTGTTTGTAGTAAGCTAATGAAGGAAAAGGACATGAATTTACAAAGATAAATGACTAAGACAAATGACTATTATATGAATCAAAGAGAGAAAAAAAAATAATAAACCTGAAGGTTCATGACAGAAAGAAAAAAATGAAACTTCAAACCCATCTTTATTATTCAAGTTTATCTTTACAATAAAGTTTGTTAATCATGTAAGATTTTAATCTTCGATTTGGGACATAAATAGAGAAAGAGAAAGGAAAAAATATATAATAAATTCTTTTAAATGTTCTTTTAAAACTTTATGCTAAGAAAGCATATCTTCCTAATTTTGCCCTTTGTATTTGAAATATAAGCATATCCACAAGTGAGTTTAATTGCTTTTTCAGAAGTGATAAATGGAAGCAATAGCAATGTATTTTATATATTGTCCTTATTATACCATTGTACTTTTGTATTATATTTTCTTAAATCATTTTTTCTCATTTAGGGTTACATATTATAATCGTTGATAATGTATGCAAGTATATGTTGCTACTAGAAATTGATTATCGGGATAAATAAGATCAAATAATCCTAAAACCTGGAGAATTCATAAAAATGTGTTTGTATTTACAGTTTTCATTGATTTCTTTAACATTTACCCATGTTTTATTGCATTGTGTATATCCATTTTCCAATAAACAACAAAATACTTTTTTTTATCTGTATAGGCAATGCACTTAATTTTTTATTTAATTTAAACCATCGTGTTGTTATTTTCTTGGATCGGCGTATTATGTAACTATGGTATTAGTAATATTTGTCCCTTAAACGAAAACACAAATGAAGTTTTATAATTTGTTTATGGGAAAAGGATGATGCAAAAAAACAATTTTAGGCTTGAGTTTTAATTTGACTATGAAAAAAGAAATTATGACTTTTGTTAGCCGCCAACTTTCTACTTTGTTTATAATTTTTATGTCATTTACTGAATTATGGAATTTGACTCGTTAATGTATGTGATTAATTGTTCTAAATTATTATTTTTCCAGGTGAAATTAATGTATGTGATTAAATGTCTATCAAAAATTTATCAGTCCTGGCTTATGCGTGTGAAATTACTTCTACTTTATGTTCACGGTAAATTTTAATATTTTGGTGTTAGTGCATCCAAAGACGATGAAGTCGTTAGAGCCACAGATATAACATAAACATCTCAAGAATACATTTATCAATATTGTTTATTAACACTTGCTTATTTGTTAAATTACGATTTTTTATTATTATAATGGTTATGATTACATTCGAAAAGTCATTGTACATTTGTGGGGTTTTTAAGTTACATAAAGAAATTTATGTAAACTTTAATATCTAAAGAATATATTAACAATCCCTTCTTGAGGACTGGGATTCAACGGACATATGTGAAATTATAAGTAATTTAGTAGTAGATTAGATTTATCCTACCGAAAAAAAATATATAAAGAGTTTTATGTAAGTTTAATATCAAGTAGAAAATATTATCTAGAATAAGATGATCAAAAACCGAACAAAATCCTTACAACACACTGTTAATAAAAATCACATATAAAAAACCCAATGCAAAACAATATTATATAATTTTTTGAGTATCATTTCTCTTTTCTAATAAAATAATAAATCTAAGCCATTTGTACACTTTTAAAAGCCCCTGAAGATTATTTTCCCGCCCAAGGAAGAAGGCGGTTTCCCGTTCTGTGAAGGCCGGACTTCAGTTTCCGGTTGGTAGGATTGGGCGTTTTCTAAAGTTAGGACGTTATGCTCGGCGTGTTGGAAGCGGTGCTCCGATTTACCTCGCTGCTGTTCTTGAATACCTTGCTGCCGAAGTAAGTTTTCTCTTACAATCTCCTTTCGTATCGATAGAAGTTGAATACGGATCTGATTATCAGCTATTCAAGTTGTAGTTTATTTTAAGGATTTCTTAAATCGATGCCATGGCGGATTATGAAGTTTTTTTTTTCTGGTTTGATCTGGATTTTGATAATTCATGGAACATCTTCTAATCTACTTGATTTTTGTTGTTTGTAGTTGTTGGAATTAGCTGGAAATGCTGCGAGGGATAACAAGAAGACACGAATCATTCCCAGGCATCTTCTTTTGGCCATTAGAAACGATGACGAGCTTGGGAAATTATTGGGTGGAGTTACGATTGCTCATGGCGGTGTTCTTCCAAATATTAATCCTGTTTTATTACCAAAGAAGACTGCTGCCAAGGAGCCTAAATCCCCATCTAAGGCTACCAAATCTCCTAAGAAAGATAAGAAGGCCGAGTAGATTACTTTGTTAGAATTGTAGTTTTTGTGTTAGAATCATATAATTAGTTTGTATGTTGATGTTGATCAAGATTTAAGTAATGAAATCACTTGTTTCATATAATGAGTTAGCTTCATAATTACTATGTTTTTTTAAAAAACAAATTACATAGAAATCAAAACCTCAATCAATTACTTGACTGATCAATTTTAAAAGGTACATAATGCCAATCGTACGTGCATCACATTGGTTTTGAAGGATCATGTTGAGCAAATTGAACCTATTTGGGTATTTCTTGTTCGGGTATCATTTTTGGGATTAAAAATGTTTTATGGGTTAATAGAAGATCGAGTGTAACATTTTCTTTCGACTTTGTGATTGTGTATAATGAACCTCCGGTTATGAGGATAGTCTTCAAAGACAATTAATATCAAAAGACACTAATATGAAATCACGTACTAGACAATTTATAAAAGTTTGAATTCTTTTGAGATATCAATAAGTAACATATCATTTGTTATCAGTATAATAATCATCAATGAGTTTGAATACTCATTATTTCCATGATGGTTTTAAATGTTACAATAGCTTATTATTAATACATTTAAATATTTAGGGGGTGTTTGAGATTATTTTTTGACTTTTAAAAACTCATGTTTTTCTTCATTATAAAAAGTTATTTTGAAAATAACTTTTGTATTTTCCAAATATCTTTTCGTATTTTTTTGACTTTTTGAAAAAATAAAAACGAAAAAGTTATTTCAAAACTAATCACAAACACCCTCTTATTATCAACTAGACGAATGCCCGTGCGTTGTGCAGAAACGTCTATATAGCTGAAATCTTTACAAATATATATAATATTTTAAATATAACAATAATGTTGTTTTAAATTTGATATATAATAATTTATATACTAAATTGATATAATATATTGATTATTTTGAATTATATGATAATATATACATCTATTAAAACTGTATAATCTCAATCTTTTGAATGACCTCTACCCGTAGGTTGCTCATGAATAAAATTAAATATGATATGCAGTTTAATGTTATTTATAGTTGTTGTTATTATTAATTAATTTTTTTTAATTTATTTGTTTAACGTTTTAATTTCTATCATTGTAATTATTTAAAACATCAAACAATTTTTTTAAAGGTAACAATATAATCATTTATATAAAGTTTTTTTTTAACTATTGTTATTGGAAGTTATTTTAAAGCTACTTATTTCAAACTTTTAACGATTATAAAAATCTATTTAAGAAATATTTTAGTTAAATTGATATTATAATTTAGTTTTTGCATTTAGCACTATAATTTATCATTTTTAACTATTCACAAAATATTCATTGGGTTATTTAAGTGGAACTAAAATTTATATTGAAGTTGATCCTATAATGTTATACTGTATTTAAATTAAAATTTTAATATTTTGTCAAAACTGTTCAAAAGTTGTAACTTTAAATTGATAATGGTTTGCATACAACAACATATTAAATCTAATAAATTAAGTATAATATATTAAAAGTTAAAGACATAGCTTTATAATTAGAAGTAAATATATTATTTTAATATTGAAATTTAGTTTATTTATTATTACACTTTAGGTTTGATACTTATATAACCTTATTAACCAACTAATAATTATTATTAGAAAGACACTACAATTTATCACATTTAACTATTTATAAAATATTCTTTAGGTTGTTTAAGTTGAACTAAAATTTATATTTAAGTTGATCATGTAAGGTTATATTTAAATTAACAATTTAAGGATTTTAGACCTAATAAATTAAGTATAATATGTTAAAAGTTAAAAACATAAGTTTATAAGTAGAAGAAAATATATTCTTTTAATGTTGAAATTTAGTTTATATATATATATATATATATATATATATATATATATATATATTTACACTTTAGGTTCTATATTTATTTAACCTTATTAACTAACTTATAATCATTATTAGAAAGAAATTGAAAAGTACTCATGAGAGTTTCAAATTAATGTGGTAAAAGGAAAAATGAATGAGAGTTTCAAATGAATGTGGTGAAAGGAAAAATGTTTCCTTTATAAGTATATAATGATGAGTTTTAATACTCATTATTTCCATCATTATGGACATATCGAAAATAAACTCATATTATATAAATGTCCAATCCGCACCTCCAAACTTGTATAAAATCAAGATTTTAGTTTCATTAGTGATCTTGTAATTGCTATTATACCAAAGACTTTTTAACACTAAAATCACCTACAATTTTTCCTCATTTTATTGAAACCTTGATTATACACGGATAATAATTGAACAAACCAAACTTATGCATAACTGAAAATTGTGAATCAGTTGAATTTTCATATTAGTATGCTATACATTCCAAATATTCAAGAATTCATGTGTTAAAAGAATGGAACCCTTCAACCCATTTGCACACATGAATATAATATACAAATAAGTTTGAATAAATAATCTAGTAGAAAATCGTGACACCATTATCAAGCAGGTGTTTGAATCCATTATTCATTGTATAAAAGCCAAGTCCCAACTTTTTGAAGCACGACTACACTTCACGATCACGATAATTGTGGAACCCAATGCAACACTTATAATCGTAAAACCAGGTGGTGAAGTCAATACTTGGTGGTGTATGGTACGTATGCAGTGTTATGGCACACGTAACACTTCTAACACATAGTACTCACAGTGACTTGATGTATACATCTAGCTTCCTGTGAATCAAGCTTTATGTGACAAACGAAAATTTGGTGGATATTTACCCACGAGATTAGAAAACCCTAAAATAAGTAAAGTTATGTCTATAGAAAGTATGATGTAAGTGTTTTAGAATAATTGTAGTTAGATAGGGAATGCCCTCGGCTTTTTGAGTGAAAAGAGAACAACATGAATAAGTATCCTTACCATATGGTAGTTATATGTGGAATGACCTCTTGGAGCGGAGGTTTAAAGTTTACACGTTCTTTTGTTACAAGTATCGGATGTAAGGTAGGAGTTGTGTTGAGTTATGATGTAACGCCCTGTCCCGCATCGTTAACCATTTGGGTGTGGTGATGTAATGTAGATGATTCGGGCGTTCAGATTTGTTTTTGGAACCAAGGGAGTTTTGGTAAAATGGCATCGAGCTTTTATGGTAATTGGGTTTTGTTCAGGGAATTTTATGGCAAGTATTAAAGTGTAAAGCTTCTCGTTGCCTTTTCATGGATATAAGGATTGTCGAAATTGGATTTATAACAAAAAAGTTATGTCCTTCAGAGTATTTTAGGGTTTAAGGGAAAACCCTAGTACGTGAGGCGTACATATGGAGTACGCAGGGCGTACTAGTGTGAAGGGAAATACGTTGAGCGTACATTGGTGTACGCTTAGTGTATCCAAAAGGAAGGATCGTGAGCCTCGACCTTGTATGTTAGGCGTACGAGGGGTGCTAAAACCCTAATTTTTGAGTAAGTGTACCATATTTAAGCATATTAAAATAATATAATTTTAGAGTTTAGCGACTTATTTTGTTGGAAAGACCATTTGTGTCGAGTAGGTGAAACTTAGGTTTGACTTGGGAGTTGATTAGTTAAGTGTCTTGGACCAAGTTTGTAAATATTATGATGGAGGGGACCATGTGTGATTTATTGGAAGCTTCTTATTTGGTATGGAGATCTTTTGAAATAACCATTGCAAAAAGGGACTACAGTTATATAAGTGGTCATAGTTGTGTCCATTTGAAGCCTCTTCTTCCCTATTTTTTCATTGTCATGATACATCCATACTCTCTTCTTCATGTCTAATTTTCCATAATCAATTCATGTTGTATTGATGTTGAAGTCCATGCTTGAAGCCTTTGTCAAATTCTTTCACAAACCATCCAAAGGTAGTCTTCTTCATATTTATTCTTCAAATTTGTGTTAATGGTTACAAGGACCTTCAGTTTCGATTTCCTCCTCCATCATTGGTGTTTTCATGAAATCTATGTTGTAATTTTACCCCATGATCCATCTCCAAACTCCAAATAGCTAATAGTTATGAGATTTGAATGATTGAGGTTGTTTTGGTGGGTTTTCCAAACCCTAGATAGTGAAATTTGAATATAGTGTTCCTTATCTAGATTCGAGCTTAATTTTATGCCTAGTGAATGTATTTAACTTCAAATCAATTATCTATTCATATGTTTGTGCCTTATGGTGAGATTTGTTTGATGGTTAGTTTAAATTCAACATGCATGGTGATGATTTAGTATTTTCAAATTTAGGAATCGTATATATAATCTTAGTGAATCAAAAGATGTTACAAAGTGTTTTCATTATTATATGATGTTTTATTTTTTCCAAAAATCTAGGTCACTTCGTGTTTAATGCTTGAATTTGGTATTGTTAAGTTTTTGTGAGAAGTTGGGCTTCATTATAGTTCATATGAAGATTTAAGCTCAATGGATGAGTGGAAAAACTTCATGACTTATCAATTCCTTGTGTTTTAAGTTGTAAAAGCGATGCTTAGTATTGTTAGTTACATTTACCATTCACACATTGTGACTTTGTGCAATTTTGGTTTATTATCCCTATTTGTCTTCCAATTTGAATTGTGGAATGATTTTGGGGAGATTATGTTTAATCCACATATATGAACCAAATGAGATCTTTTCTTATGTCCAATTGAAGTATTATAACCTTTGTTAACATCTGGTCCACCTCTTCTGTTGTAGAGGGTTACATATGTGGTCCACAAACTACACAAATTCTAGCTTTGAAAAAATAAACATCAAGTAATACATTTAACTAGATTTCCCAATTTCAATTCCACATCGGCTTTGTATATTTTAATATTCTCCAATACTTTATCTTTATAATGTAACATATACACGTAACTGTTAGTTGTATATTTATTTGTGCTTTGTAATATATCTTTGTATTTTTGGTATTTGTGTGGCCCTTCTATATTTTGCCCACAATCATAGATCTTTCCATATGTTGTATTATATATTGGTGGAATGCATTTTGTATTGACAGGGAAAAAACTCTCGTTAACATGGTATCAGAGCATTAAATCAACCCTAGCCGCCTTTTTTTTTCTGCTATGTTTACTGTTCTTCTCCTCTTAAGTCAATTCTATGGCTTCTCACCTTGATAAGATGTATGGAATCACCAACATCAAGTCATATGTTCCTTTGATCATTGATTTTGACAGACTAAACTACGATGCATGGCGTGAGTTCTTCAAGAATCATTGTATTGCATATAAAGTTTTTCGGTCACCTCGATGGCACCAATCATAACCCAACCGATCAAGATTGGTGTACTGCTGATTCAATCGTGAAACAATGGCTATTTGGCACTCTCTCTCAACCTCTCATCCAAACCATATTGATACCTGATGCGACAGCCGGTCAATTGTGGAAAGCCATTGAAGACCTTTTTTCGTGACAACAAAGAAGCAAACGCAATAGAACTCGAGAATCAACTTCAAAAAATTGTTATATGTGACTCCACTATTATGGAATACTACACACGCATCAAAACCATCTCCGATCTCTTAACCAACATCGGTTCCAAAGTTCCCGAACGCACTTTCGTCACATTCGCTCTTAACGGCTTGTCATCAAAATTCGATCACATCGCCACTACAATTCGTCACAGAAATTCGTTCCCTACACTCCTAGAGATGCGATCTATGCTCTCCATTGAAGAACAAACACTTCAAAATCAACAAAATCATATACCCCAAGCCTCTCATACGGATTCTTCATCATCTCACCACGTTTTAAACGCCAATCATCAAGGACGATAGGGGTGGTGGTCGAGGACGGAATGGTGGCAAAGGCAGACATGGCCATGGCAATAATGGAGGCTGTAACGCCCCGTTCCTAAGAGTACTTTATTGTGAGTCCCCGGGATTTAAGAGGAAGGGTATTTTGGTCCTTTTGTGGGAAAAGTGGAAAAGGAGGGCCAAATATGAAATTTGGGGACACGCCGAGTACGCCCAGCGTAAGCTGGGATTACGCCCAACGTAATGGAGTAAGTGACGCGGGTGCAAGGTTGAGTACGCCCAACGTACTCTCAGAGTTCTAAAACCCTAAAATTAGGGTCAGCCACTATATATGGAACATGTTGGTGCATACCCTAGCCTCCATAAGCTCTCTCTTAACCTCAGAAACCCTAGATAGACGTTCCACCTCCATTGTTGGGTGTGTTTGGCCTTGGAAAACTTATTTTGGCAAAGGAGAGACTAGAAGAAGAAAGAGGAAGTTGTCAAAGAAGGAGTTGAGTGGCTGGAGCTTATAGATCTGGAAAGATATCATCCTTTGGAGCCTATTTGAGGTATAAAGCTTCTTGCTTGTCATTTATATTGCATAGATCTATATGTTGTGAAGTTTTGGCATTATTCTTGTCCCAAAAGTCCTCGTCTTGATGCATGTTTTGAGTTGGTCGAGATTATCTGTCCTTTCAGACCTTTGGAGAGGTCTTGAGTGAGAAAAATAAGGTCCCAAGGGCTGTGGTTGTTCCATGTGTGAGATATGTAGGTCTTAATGGATTAATACCTTGGATTAAGAGCTTTATGGACGTCCCAAGTGATAAAGTTTGAGACTTTATGAATCCTAGGCATATTTGGCCTAAGGATATGAAGTTTGGGCTTAAGAGCTTAAGCCATTAAGAAGTTATGTGGACTTAATGAGCAGCGAGGTTACGCCCCGCGTAGCGGGTCAGTGCCCCGATCCCCAGTTGCGAATCAGCGTGTACACCTAGCATACTCCCTCTGTTGGATTTTTCATTTTGGGCCTTAGGGATTGGGCTGTTATTGGGCTGCTGGTTTTTGGGTCGTGACTGGACATTATGGATAGAGTATTGTGGACCCATTAGTTGTTATGGACCATGGGTCTAGGCCCATTTGGTGAGGTGGGCCCAATTTAGTAAATTGGGCCAATATTGGGCTTTGTTTCGGACTTTTGGTCTTTGGTCCATTAGTGGGCTTGAGAGCTTATCCAGTGTTGGGCCGGAATGAGTTAAGGGTAAATTGGTCAATTTATCCTTGGAAGGGTATTGTGCTTAGCCTAATTATTATTTGTGCTATGTTGGCTAGTTTGGGATTTTCGATGAGTCGGTGGTTCGAGAATCTGCTTCTTCAGTTCAGAGTTTCGGCAGTGGCGAGGTGAGTTATCCTCACTATATCAACAGGGTCTAAGGCACCAAGGCCGGCCCTTTATCAGATTGAGATCCAGGTATTTGTTGTTATGTTATTGCTTTGATATGTTTACATTCTGGTAGCTAGGATGGTATGTGTTAGAGACCTAGTTAAGGTCGGTATCCTGTTATGTAGGATGATGCTATGCTAGTGACCAGTTAGGTCGGTATCCTGGTTAGGATGATGATATGTTATGTGATCTGCTATATCGGCTTGTTGACTGTGAATTGTTATATGATTGTATGTTTATGTGCACATGGTTGTTGGACTGGGGTTGGGTTGAGGCGGGTCCAGCTTTATGCTTTAGGCCAAGATACCCAGGGCGGACCGGTTGTCCCAAAGGCCCAGAGAGCGGTCCGGATATGCTGTAGGCCCCAAGAGGGCGGACCAGACGTGCCGAGACTCGGAGAGTGGACCAGGCCGACTGAAGGCCCGGTGAGGGCGGACCAGTCATACTGTAGACTCAGAGAGTGGACCAGGTGGATTGAAGGCCCGGAGCGGGCGGACCAATCACACTGCAGACTCGATGTATATGGCTAGACTCGGAGGGTGGACTAGGTGGACTGTTGGCCGGTGCGGCGGACCAGTCACATAGTAGACCCAAAGTGCATGATTGTTCTGTGATCGGATATGATATGGAATGTTATGCGTGTATGGTATATGTGGTTGGTATTTTGGGGATATCTCACTAAGCTTTCGGGCTTACAGTTGTGGTTTAATGTTTTTTAGGTTCTTTAGGAGACCGTGGCAAGGCAAAGGCGTGATCGTACTGTTGGATTAATGTCTAAGTCCATAACTATAATTGGTAAGACTTGACCCGACCCGGCATGGTCCATTTGGGTTGCATACCATCATGCACTTGGATAGACTATAATGAGAGAAATAAGACACTTATGATTATTAATATATTATAAGTTCTAGTATATTAATAATAAGAATAATAAGATTATTTAATTAGTATTGATCAAGAGTTAATCTAGGATTAATTAAGTGATCAAAAGAAGACTAATTAAATATATGGGTTGGTTGTGTAAATCATCCATACTTATATAGTGGGCTAATGCTCCATGGATAATCAAGTTGGGCTAAAACCCATCGGATGATCCATGGATGCTCCATGGTGTATTTGAACCCATGGATCCAAGGAAATGGAAAGCCATGACAATTAAGGATTTACCCTAATTGTAACACTATATAAAGATCTTATTCTTGACAAAAATTGGCCACTAGAATCACATTAGAAAGTGAAGAAGAGGGCTAGCCGATTTCATGAAGTGTAGAACTCTCTCAAGTTATTCTAAGTGTTTTGATGATTGTGATTCCATTTGAGGCTTCCACACTATTGGGGCTAGGCACTCAAGCTTCATGAAGACTTTCTACATCAAAGAGGTATGTATTCTATCTTGTTATATTCATGTTTTGTATGATAGATTAGGATGATACCTTGGATATTCTTATTTGCATGTATAATAGAGAATACATAGATCCAAGGTATTTAGGGTTGCATGTACACTTAGGAGTGTTAGAATGCTCAAAACCCAACAGTGGTATCAGAGCCTAGGCATGTTTTCTTGTTATACTTGCAAATGGAGCTGAAAAATCGAGTTGTGATGCTGTCTGCCCAGCAGACTCGCCGAGTCCATGAAGGGACTCGACGAGTCCAAGGCAAAATTCATCCAACTCGCCGAGTTATGTTCATGCACTCGACGAGTTGGACCCCAGACAGCATATTTTCGAGGTTTTTGGCTAGAAATGGACTAGGAACATTACCCTACGTTGTTTTTGAACTTATAAACTTGTTTTTAATGTGGTAATGTTCATGCTAATCCATTTTCAAAGATAATTGTCAATAGATTCATGTTTTGTATTAGTTTAAGGTTTAGACTAATTACATGAAGAAGTTTGATATGAATTATCTTGTTCTTATGAGTTGCTTAGATTAATAGAAAAGTTAATTGAAATAGTTGTTTTCAATCCATTTTAATCTAAGAGTTGAGTACAAAATGTGTTTGTGTAACTTGTCCTCAAGTTACATGAAGAGTCACTTTAAAGACTCATAAAACTCATAAAAGTTGGTAATGGTTACAAAATGAAGAGTCTTGTGTCATTGAATTTTTTTTTATGACTCCATAACTTGTCCTCAAGTTATGGAAATTCAAGAGTCACTTCATTAATAAATAAATAAATAAATAAAGTGTAACCTTAATTAATTCCATAAGTTATAAAAATAAAGAAAAGATTAATTCTTTTATTAGTTTAAAGTCTTCCATAAGTTATGGAACTTGAAGAGTTTTTTGGATCAAAACTACTTTAAACACACATAA